>NW_024583016.1:183916-240675 GCF_018398535.1 Haplochromis burtoni
CCCCCCCTTCCTCCTGTGTCTCTCTCACCAGGGCTATGTCCTCGGCAGCCACCACAGCTCCCTCTGTGGACAAAGTGGACGGATTTTCACGGAAGTCTGTCAGGAAGGCCAAGCAGAAGCGGTCGCAGAGTTCGTCCCAGTTCCGCTCTCAGGGCAAACCTATAGAGCTCACGCCCTTGCCCCTGCTCAAGGGTAAGTAGAAACACATGTTTGCATGTATGTGAGAGAAATCTGTGGTTTGTGGGGTGAGAGGCACAAGGGATGATTACCAAATCAAATACAAGTAACATCTAAAAGGCCCCTCTAGCTTTGTTTCTGTTAATCTAATTGTACTGAATTTGAACCCTGGTTCACTGACTCAGTTTCATTGCGTGTAATGTACACAAAAGTGTTATTATATTCAGACATTTTCATATTTCACAAGTATATTTTTTCAAAATTAATGACTAAATTAATGTAACATAAATGTCTGGATATAGGCTAGTCTAGCATTAATCAATCAGCTGAAATAACAGCTGTGATGAGCACTCGAAATCACCATAAACTAATGCTGAAGATCCAACAGTTGATAAGTCATGACTGGAATATTATTTTCACCACTATATAAGCTAACTGGATATGCTTTGCCTCTATATCTGTTACACTAGTCAGAGGCTCTTTCAGGGACTTCCTCTTTTTCACATTTTTTATGTGTTAAATAATTTGATGACAATGCCACATTAGCAAATAGCCTCCATAAACGCACACAGTTTGCAGTATTTTTTTTGCAAAGAAATGGGGGATAAAATGTGCACGTCTAGTCTTTGATGAAATGATACTAATGTTCTGAACATACAGCAGAGAAATTAAATGAAAGTAGGCTATCGATCACATCACACAGGTATTCATCTAATACCAATAACAATGATGGTATTCATAGCATTGATCATTTGTATCAATCTGCCCACCCCAAGTGAAAACTAAGCCAGCAAATGGCAAATTTCCCCCATTATGCTTAAGCGGCTACAGCAGTAATTACTCAGAATAGAGATCTGTTCTGATTAGTTAATATCAAGCTGAGCAGAGCAGATGATAGTTATGTGTAAACCCATTAAGTCTGATATTTAGGTAAGTAAAATGTCTTAAATGTGAAGTGAAGATTCATTCGTGGTAGTGTTAAACTTCGCTTCAGGGTTTTCAGGGCTTTGGGTGTGGCACCCCCCCCCCCCCCCCTCTGGAGAAATTGGGGTGTTCTAAAACCTTTGACCAGTAGTGTATCTGACAGAAAATAAGCAACTGCATAATGTTTTCACTTGTGAATAATTTGTGTGGACACCGTTCCTACCTTAAGTGCACAACACAGGCTTGTAAAAGGGGGACCTTCCAGGGGCTTTAAGCGTAGATGGCTCATTAAAACAGAAAGTTTTGGGTTTTTTTTTAAATCAAGACACTCACCTTCAACTTGTGTTTTGTCTCTGCCCATTGATGGCAAATTTAGTAGCATTGCTCTGTATAGTCTGGTTGGTTTAGTTCTGTTTGAATGCAGCTGCTTTTCTATGCCAACTATTCTCTGTATGCGAGTGTTTTATTAGTGACATGTCTAGACAGGCAGATCATTTCGATGATTGCAGAGAGCAGGTTGGTGCTAGAGGACGACCTGTACAAGTTATACAAGATCTATTCTAAAATTTACTGTGGTATTAAGACAGTCCACCTTAAAAATAATCTTGTTTTATTGTCACAAGTAGTCATGGATTACTCAGTTGCTCTGCCCGATTCTGCTCAGATCAGCTGGTTGTTGAGTTTGTGGGTTTTAAAGCATGTGTCTTACCAAGAGGGAAGTGGCCTCTGTTTGGCACGCTGTGTGACATCAACAGTCATAACAGAGTTGAAGGGTGTTTCCCCTGTCTCTTCTTTACTTTGAGTTTTCATTCATTATAAGTTTGCGATACTATTATATCAGCAAATGTCTAATACTGGCTAAAAAAATCAGTCTAGAGATGTTCTCATTAAATGCAAGATGTATGTGAGGAATAAGAAGATCATAGGTTAAAATATGAGGAATCTTCTGATTCCTCAAATGGTTTAATAATAATATACCCTAAGCTTGTTCTTGTTATATGTAGCTGTTTGGCTGTCATGATGAAATGGACTTAACATTTGAACTGCCTTGAACAGAGATTGGCTCCTCACATTTTGTTGTGAGAGGTTTTTTCAAGTTTAAAGTTGGAAACATGGATACATTTTCAGTTATCATAGAACCGCTGAGAAAGTCCAGAGGCTCAGGTTAGGAGGAACTGGCAAAGATCGATTTAAACGGATCTACACCCATATGTATGTTTTTGATCATGCCGCATTATAAGGGCATTTTCTCTAAATTGTTCGATAAAGAGTCTCAGTGTATTAATAAGTAATGGAATGTGTTCAAACGTCACATCTCATATAACTTTAACCTGCATTGTGACATGCTAAGTGAATAAGGCATCTGTGCTATGTAGCTGGGTGTAGTAATACACAATGCGTTACACTGACGTTTCACCTGAGTAAATACAACAGTGTGGTGGTGTGGTTTGGTAGTGACTGCAGGAATGCTGTCAGACAGAAACCAGACAGATCCTCCTCCTCTCTGAGACTGAGGGAAAGTCACTTCATAGCTCCATCTCAGGATGCAGGAAGAGGCAGAAGTGACTGATGAAGGCAGCTGAAGATAACAGTAGGCTCTCTTGTCTTAAAACTATGTTAAGGTCATCGTCTATTACACATAAAACTAACAAGTTACTACACTTGGTGCACTGAGTTAATCATAATCTCTGTGCTAACTGTCAAATGGTTCTGTTCTCTTATCTCATAGAAGCTTATATTCAGTGACACCTGTGCTGTCTGTGCTGTATATGTAGACTCTGTCAGCACACAGCAACACGCTTGATCTCCAAGCCTGTGTTGATTACTGTGGTTTCCATGAGCTGCAGATATTTTTAGTAAAGAGGTATAGTCTGTCTGCTAAAGAGAGAAGCAAAAACATCAGGGTAGTTCTAAATGTTTCAAAGAAATGCAGAACTAAATTTAATAGAAAGCCATGCTTCATTTCCTTTTTTGGAAAAGCAGAACAGCAAATCCACCTGGACAATGATAATATTAGGAAATAAAAAACAAGAAACAGAGCAGGTAAGAGTGCTTCAGGTGAGGTCGCAGACTAAACTTCACCTTGGTATACCCTTGGTTTTTTAGTGTGCTCTATGAATAAAGTTTATTATTATTATTATTATTATTATTATTATTATTATTATTATTATAAAACATGCTGAAGGTGGGACACATGACGTCCACTCAGTCGCCATGAATTCACGGTGGGAGTTACCCTCTCTGGAATACATCGGAAGTCACACAGACTTTGAACTAGGGACGTGGTGGTTAGAGGAGACTGTTGATGTGTAGAAACAGCTTCAGTGATAAATACAATTAGAACCATAGTGTGTGGAACCACAGTTATGGTGTCAGAGAGGAATCCCCCTTCTCAAGTGTTTTTTGTGCAGTGAAGCCGTTAAAAAGCAGCAAGTGTACAGCGGATCATATTTCCTGTACTGTTTTTGCAAAAGGCTCTGCTTTCTTCTTCAAAAGGTTGCTTTCAGGAAATTCTGTCCTGTTGTCCTCCCAGTAAACCACCACTGCAAAAAATGCTGGAATCATCTGATAGAGTAGGTTGATAATTAAACAGCAGCACCACTCAGTGTGACCTCAGGTCCTCGAGTACGTGGTTGATACGATTAGTGATTTAAACCATACCCAGTAACCTGTGAGTCAGTTTCTTTTTTAAAAGAGACAACCCAGATGCAATTTGTTCTTTAAACAGTCATAAATTCTTTGGGATTTACATTGACAATTAAATATCAAATGCTTTTACAATTAAACCTGTCCCAACCAATGATGTCCTTATTGACTTGATCAGTCTTTTAATATTTTGTATCTCCTCAAAGAGTCACATCCAGTACTTACTTTAGATTTATCAAAATGTTTTAACACTGACGTGCATGTTTAGCTCTGATACTGACAGCGTAGTTGCCACAGTAATAATTATGACGCGTTTTCACCGTCTGTTTAAAACACTTCTCAGGTTTTTGGCTATACTGACACGATAACATCACACAGTTGCTTACTTGTCGGCACCAAATCCACGATACAAATCTCTTAACTCTTAAATAACCTTGTTTTTTTCCACTCCTTATTCTGATGCTCAGTTTAAGCTTAAACAAGGCCATCTTTACCATGTCTAACATACCCGAAAGATTGAGTTGCTGCCGTGTGATTGGCTGATTAGATGTCTGTGTTAAGAGGTGTACCTAAGGCCATGTCCACACTAATATGTTTTGGTTTGAAAACGCATCATTTTGGCCTTCCGTCCACACTGAGACGGTGTTTTCAGTCAGGGAAAACGGAGCGTTTTGAAGACGCTCTCCAAAGCAGATTCATTTGAAAACTCTATTTTCGCGGCGCAGTGTGGACAGAGAACCCGGAGCCTTTTCGAAAACGATGACATATTTTAGTCATGTGATGGAGTCATGTGACCAATTAAACTAAGATAGCGGAGGGCATTACACAGCAGTTGTTTTGTTTGCTCTCAATTTTGACAGCTCTATTAAAGATTTAATATCAGTGTGTACATGCTCCAGATAGTTTTTCTTCAAGTTCTTTAATTCACGCTCGCTTTTGCAACTTTGTACTTTTGTGTTACTCGCACCAACAACTCCACCTCATTGTTGGTCCATTTAAAAAAAACTCTGTGCTTTTCCTCGACATTTTGCAGCAACGTTTCAAAGAGCTGGAAAGTAAATAAACAGCAGACAGAAATGAGGCAGGTCGAATTGTATTGTGTTTCACGCATGTGCAGTACTGGAATGTAAGCGTTTTCACCTGTTTCAGTGTGGATGAGCAGCTCTATGAAAACGATAGTGTGGACGCGGAGCGTTTTCAGACGTATACGCCGTTTTCAAATATATGTGGGCTAGTGTAGACATAGCTTAATAGTGACCAATGAAGTGTATGTAAACAGCTAACAGTGGTTTATTTTACAGTCTTACTGTATTTATTTGTGGTTCAGTGACTGAGCCGGCACACGTCCGTCTTTTTCAACACTTCCATGGTTCAGTTTCACACGTTCACTTTGCATTCACACACATCCACACATTTCCCACCTCCTCAGTACAATCACAGTCTGCTGCTCCTGACCACTGCCTCAGCAGCTCCACTGGAGCTCCACTTTTAGCCCCGGACGGTCTCTTTACCTATTATGGATTTGAATTTTTGCTGTTATTCATTTTCTCCTGCCTCTATACTGGATTCTCTTCAGAATCTCTTTGAGCACAGACTCATGGGAAAATTAAAAAGAAAAAAAAATGTTTCAGTAACATGGACCTCCTGAGGTTTGCACCAATTCAATTCAGTTTTATTTATGTTTTATTTATATAATACAAATCACAACAACAGTTGCCTCAAGGTGCTTTATATTGTAAGGTAAAGACCCTGCAATAGTAGACAGAAACCTCTGCATTAAACACGTGTCTGTGTAAAAAGATTGTTTTTATACTGATTCTTAATGCAGCCGATTACACAGACTTTGTAATTTCACTGGACAAATTTCTTTCTTTCTTTTCTTTTTTGGGCAGTTCAGCAATGTGCTCGCTGTGTGGCCTTTACTTTTACAAATCCGTCCAGTTTATATATTTATATTTTTTGTGCCTTATCTGTCTCTATTGCCCTCTTCATTGTCCCTCGATAACACCCAGTGGAAAAAGGTCAGCACAGATACAGTCAAATCACACTGATTTTGAAAGTCAATCCACAGTCAGAAGTATCCATGTCCTCCTGTTTTCGCTCTTTGATGATGATTATGATGGATCCATATACTGGCTCCAAGCTCACACATTAACTTTAAAGCACACACAGAAGTCCGGGTGTGAACCCGTGTGCGCGCCCTGACACGTCTGTGCTGCAAGTGTCGGTTATATGTGCAGGCATGATGTGAAACTAGGGCTTTGCAGATTTTAATTTATTATGAATGTCAGCACAACGACAGTATTAATTGAATGTATCAATGGGCTCAACCTGCGATGTGATCAAGCTGTTCTGTGCCGGGAACACATTTTAATGTTACCATTCTGTTCCCAGCCCTGATCGCCTCCTTCATACGCTTGACAAGCATTAGCCAGTTAGCACAAGTACTGGCTTTAAAGGAAATTTCAACAATTAAGCTTGCTATTTAGACCCATCAGTCAGTGACTCCTGTTTCATTCAGATGTCACTCTTGCACCACATTTTGTGAAAAATGGTTTGGGCAAGTATGTGAGCCTCATGTTTGCTGTTAGCTTGTAAAGACTAAAGACCATTTGCAAGTCCCTGAGCATCCACGTGTGTCTGCGTAACATAACATGCGTAACATTTCATAATCAGAAGGTAGGCTTAAGGGTCTTAACGTCTGCATGCCTGCTTGTTTTTTTTTTTTTTTAAATGATTGCATGAACTTGTCTGCAGAGACTTTTCATTACGTTGCACCCCAGGCAGTGTAAGTAGAACAGGAATAACAGCTCGGCCATCGTGCCTTTAGCAGTCCCTGTCCGCAACACAGTATAATTAAGACTTATTGTGACAGTTTTAGTGACTTGACACAGTTTTGCTTAACTGTTGACTGTGGCTGTTTTTACACATTGTACATACTGAATGAGTCTTAATGTAGATGGAATCCACTGAATGAAATTAAAAAAAAAAGCTTTAAATTGTTAGTTTACATAGACTTTAAGGAATGGTTCAGCACTTTGTGATTTGTCAGCATTACCTGATTGAAAGAACACATCAAAGAGGTTTCAGACCAGCTTTACTGTCTGCATTGGTGTATAGAGCACACTGATGACACTCGTGTGCCCTTTGGTTCACCGTGAGCTGGTGTCTACATGCAAACATACAGCTGCGTTGAGTTTGGAGAGAACCTGGACGGTCTCATTTATTTCCCAGGATTTGGATCCATCTGATCACAAGACGACTGCACCAACCTCTGAGCCTCCCTCCACTCCCATATATGTCCACTTAAACCAAGTGAAAGAACAAGGATTAAGTTTGTCTCTTCCACTTGTCTGTTTTGAACTTTACACTATAAACAGCAGGCCCTCTGTGACGAATACCAAAAGCCCAGTGTTAAGGCACCAACCAGTAAAATTGAGTTAATACATGAAATCAGTCATTGAAGACAAACAGAGCCAGCGTCAGATGATCATAATGCATTTGTGGCCTCCAGGTGGCGAACACAAGGACTGACATTTGTTGGCCCCGCTCCTTGTGTGTGTGTGTGTGTGTGTGTGTGTGTGTGTGTGTGTGTGTTTAATTACTGACAGGCACTTCTACCTCTAATCTCTCTGCAGTATATAACTGCCAGGAAGAGGTGTGCTGGGCAACTATGCTGTATTTTATTAACTGGCTTACAGAGTTCACACCATGACTCAAACCATTTGGGAGTGTTTTAGACCAGCATTCAGAGAAAGAACTTGGGCATATATATTATACATTTGTATACATTTCTAGTGTTTTAAAGATTATTCTGTCTTTTTATGTTGTAGTTTTTGATTGTTTTAGTTGCCTTGAAGACATGTCTCCTATTTGTTTGAAGCTTGAGTTTGAAATTCCTGCTACTTGATTTTTCATGATTTTCTCTTCTTTTCACATCCTTCGTGTAGTCTTGTGGGGTGCGTATTTTATGATTCATTTCCTACGTTTCTTGTTTATTTCTATAAGCTCTCTATATTTACTTCCTGCCTTGAGGTGTACATGTGTGTAGCAGAGGTGGGCGTTAATCTGGTCTAGTGTATTCGGACTTTAGAGGTTTAGCAGACTGCAAAAGCACATCATCAGGATGCACAAATCATATCGTATTCCCTCTCCATTTCCTTCTCCTGCTTCTTTTTGTGGGTCAGTCGCAGGCACAGGTCAGACTTGAGCCAGAAGTGACAAGCAGGGTCTTGATGAGGCACGGTGGATTACATAAATCCAGTCGTTGGCAGCAGGCTCATTCCTGGATATTTAGAGGAAGACAAGTAAGACACTGTCTCCTCAAGGGAATCCTGGGGAGGAGGGGAAAGGATGACGCACACTGCCAGGAATTTTCACAATAAACCCGGTGAATGACACCACCCCGTCTTCTGCAGGTATACACATTTCTCGGTATTGTAATGATCAACAGGATCACGAGAATGTGTGCACCTTGTGCACCGTGTACACCAGGGTGCACATTCGATATGAATAAAAATAAAAATGTCATATTTTTACATTTTTAAAAAGATCCCCTGTTCGATCCCGAGAGGAGACGCATATTCCTTTGGGTTTTGCTTCAAGAATGGCATCCGCTGTAAAAATGCCAGATCAAACATGCGGAGATACCCGCTGTGACGGCCCCTTGTGAATAAGGAAGCAGCTGAATGTAGCTGCTTCTTCAGATTTTCACATAGCAAAATGTTAAAAATAAAAATCAACGCCTCCCTTCAAGCTGTATAGTTAATTGACGATGTAGTTTGGCGTATCTTTGTGTAGAACAAATAACTGAGCGTCTGTGTTCAGGGTGTATGCTATATTTACCAAATTAAACAAATGTATACTGGAAAAACTCAGTAACAGTAATGTTGTGTTTGACGTGTACAAACATGCCATTCTTCACCTTGTGTGCTAACATTGTTGGCTTTTTGATGTCTGAAAATAATAACTTGTTATTGACATTAAGTCTAATAATTAGTAGAACAATCTTTGGGTATATATGCTATATCATAAATGATTTTAGCTTATTAGTTAACAAACAGTAACTGCCAAATGTGACTGGGTGAACTATACACTCAAAACCGTGCAAGCTGAATAAAGTGTAACTGAAGAAGCCTGCATAGGCTCAGTGTCCTGATTTGGAATGGGTGCATGTGCAGTTACAGCTTGTACTCTGTAGACAGTGGAGGTCGTTGGTTTTATTCTTTTAATTAGCAAAACATCCCAAAAAAGACTGAGAATGATGCTGCTTTCGGCTCCTCAGCTTCCACTTGGCAGACTGCCCTTTAGCAAGGAGCTAAATCTTCCCAAACAAGACTGCATTTGTACTACACATCTCCCAGGCTGGGCTGCATAACTGTGAATGCGAAGCAAAAATGTAAAAAATGACGACCCAGCCGGGTTCTTCTGAATCAATAGAGTTTAAATAGAAAGCCAACTGCTCCCTCCTCTAAAAGATTGAAATGAAAATTGGAAACGGTACACGGCTCGTGCTCTCTGCAGACCTCTGGGGACTTTAAGAGTTTCAGCTTGCTGCTACTTGTGCTTGTGCGTAGTAAAAGTTTTCTCCAACGTGATAAACATTCACAAGAGGAAGGCAGAAAAAAATTGCCAGCACGATCCCCACTTACTGTCAGAGTTGGCATAGCAACAAAATCATCCCTTTAGCTGGATGCATCCAGCGTGCAAGTTACACAGTTAAAGGATACTGCTGTGACATTGTAAATATGCACAGAATTATATAATCTAATTTACATTCCTGTTACAGTTGGCTACATTCATTTAAGGAGGCAGGATGAATAAGCAGAGGCAGAAAATGGTGATCAGCCTGGTGGGTCACCTGCAGGAAGGCATAAGAGTCCTCTAATGTTATGTTGTTGGGGAAAGGAGCTAGTTAGAGACGCTGAAACTTTAATACATTCACCTTTTCCTGAGAGCTAAAATGACTAAGGATGTCCTGATTCATGAATTGATATTTACTGTGCTGACTGCCTTCAATCCATCGGCAGATAAGATTGAGATTTAAACGAACCAGTGACTGATTTTTATGTCTTTTGTCTCATCAGTTTTATTCTGGTTAAGTGATTATTTTCAGTCAGTCTGAGCACAAAAAGGACCTTTCACCTGCTATTTTAACACTTGCCTGTGCCTGTTGAGCTTAGTCCATGAAGTAGAATTACTACAGCAGATCTGAAGCCCTCTAACTGCTGTGTGGAGAGAATTCCTTTAGGATTCAGGATTCCTTTCCCACTCCTGCACGTTGTCCTTTTCCTCTTCCCAGCTCTCGTGTAGGTGCTTTCCTCTCATGCCACGCTGATGTCTTATAGTCAGCTCCTTCCAATTACAGCTGCTGTAGTAGAAATAGGAAAAACTATAACAATAGAAGCCTTTTAATGGCTATATCTGGTTTTGACAGCAACCGCAGGCTAACGTGGGCTATATTCTCCTGTGGTTGAACGTGTCCTTGACATTTTCAACCCAAATTAGGTTCCCCTCATGTCTTAAGCTCATGTCCACTTGGCGTAGGAGGACTGATCTGTCTCTGACCTATCCTTGGACAGCAGTCTTTAAAGGAAAAAAAATAAATAAAAAGAGAGAAAAAATTAAAAGGAGATGTAGAATTCTGCACAACCCTCCAGTAGCTCTCTTTGTGGCTGCCTCTGTTCTCTATTCGGCCAATGAATCCCACCAACGTGCTGCCTCGTCCCCCACCACTCACGTCCTCTCCTCAGAAGAAACCCGAGCTGCGAGGTGTCTCTTTACATTTTTTTTTTCAGCCCGACTCGGTACAGACGAGCCACAACAAGAGCACGGGTCCCCCAAAACTTCTGTTGTCCACATGTTCGACTCAGACCAGCTCACATAGTGACGTCCATGACTGCCGGTTTCTGCTGTTGGTTCCTAATAGGGAGAGGAAACCTGATTAAGTGAGTGACAGTTTTATGTGTGAGTATTGTGTGGGAGTGCATAGTTGCTAGCCCATGAGCATTGAGTGTTAAAGTTAGCCTCTGCTGTCAAGGGCTGTTGCCGATACCAGCCGGCCTAGCCTGTCATGTGTGTGTGAGACAGACGGAAAGGTAGACTTAAAATGGAATGGGAATGGTAACAGAAGATGAGTGTTTTTGCTGGCTGAAAGGAGAATGGAAAGTTCGCTGGTGGAAGGAGGACATTTTATCCTGAAAGTGAAAACATTCTTCTACAGGTTGTGGAATGTTTGAGTTTGTAGCATAGCAGGTGTTAGCTGTGCTGCTGCACTTCCATCTGCATTATTGTTAAGCTTAGGTCAGTGCACATGCATAATATTTACAGATGTGGATTGTTCAATAACATTTTTAGTGGCTAAATAAGAGTTTAGTTTGTAAAGTGTTGAACTAGCAGAACACTTCAGATATCAACATACTGTATAACTGAATAGTGTTGCATTTTAAGGCCATACTATCCAACACTGGTCTAATAAACGTGGGTAGCACATCAAGTATGATACATGTAGACTATACCATGATAAGTCTACCTACTGGATCATTGCCAGGGGCACAGCTGGTAGTCCTCCATTACATGCTATACTCCCCTTGGCTCGGCTATAACAGCTGGAGGATATAAAGAAGTGATCCCCTGGCACATCTTAGTTCAAGTCTGAAACATTTTTTGTCTTTATCACCTCTATCTCTTCTGTTTCTTTCATTCTTTCTTTTTTGGCCAGCGATATAACCCTGATTCTTTCACATTGGTCATCCTAAAATCGGATGGCATCAAAACTTAATGGACTTGTGGTAGTTTTGTGTATAACTCCAGCAAACTTAATAAACCAATTACTTGACTTTCTTGATCCTGTAACTGTCAAAAAAGGCACTAATCATTGTTTTGATGTTGTGTTGAGGTTTCTCTTGTTACTTGGTAGTAGAAATGGTACTACACACATGTAGTATTAACATTTCATAACCTGCCTTTTGAACTTGGCCTATCAAAAAGTGCTGATGGAATTCCTGACGTGGCTGTTGTGTTTTTGGAAAACACTGCAGCAGCGGGTAGCGAGAGAGCTTAAGGTGAGGGATGGGTACCTCCTGTCTTGTGCTGTGTTGGTGTTAACAGCTGTTGGAATTCCCGCTATGTGAGATCTACAAGCATCCTGGCCCTCTAACCTAGACTCGTGAAGAGCGTCTTTGTCTGAACCATCCCAGGTGATCGTCCCTGCTGCTGCTGCTGCTTCTGCTGCTGCCTCAGAGAGCAGATTTTAGTTTTCAGGCTTTGACTTGATGCTCTCAAAACAGAGTCTTACTCAAGGAAACTTTGATATGACACATCAGCTGTCAGCCGGTCCAAATAGTTGACCTTTCAGTTATGTGAAATACTGCTGCTACACTGAATACTGATGTCTTGAGATGGATTAATTGCCTTCTAAATGATAGATACATTTATTTTTTTGGATTATTTATTTAGGTAACACTTTCATTTTATATTAATGAATTGACCTTGGCTTGATGCTTGATGCTAACTGCATTGAATAGCCCATAACCTACCTACCACTTTAGGTACTATTCATTCAGAGGTAGTTTAAAACATTGTTATGCATATTTAGCTGCTATTTCAAAATGAAATTCATTATCCACAAGCATTATTAGCAGGGATGAGCAGTGATAGAAACCTTTATGCACACTGTGATAGCTATATGTCATGTATACAAGTTGAACTCTGCAGGGTCTGCAAACCTAACCTCAGAGGGGTAGGCTGCACTGCTGTTCCATTTATCCTTTTCTTATATCTGTAGTAGAAGTTGCATTTGTTTTACAATGAAATATGTTTCAGGCATTTTGTACCTGTGACACAGTGCTATCCGAGTGATTGAGTGAAAGTGACTAGGGCTTCCATGGCCCTGCCATCTGTTGTGTTGTTGGCTGCAGCAGTTGGGAGCAAAGTTTACTCAGGACAAGTGCATGTGTTAATGATTGACAGCGTCCTGGCGCCTTGCAGGAACTCTTATATGAGACCTGAGAACACAGAGATAGGGGCACAGGGAGTTTGTATCTGGGTCATGAATATATATTTATGTTCAGGTTTTTCCATTACACCAGTCCTACCCTGCTACCTGTACTGTATGTACAACTTTATTTCGGGAAGATATGTAAATCCAAATCATGTAAATCCTTTGCAAACAAGGAAACATCAGAATGTATTAGATCACATAATGTCTGATTGTAGTTCTGTTTTTGGTTTTGTTTTGTTGAAAAGAAATGATTTTGATCATTTGATTGGTGATCTCAACATCATTGCCCCCACCTTTCATTCATGCATGCTGTATTCTGGCATTGGACCATAAGAGAGCAATCTTTGCTGCTGAGCTCAGTGAGCTGTTAGAAATGCCCTATGTAAGTAGAAGATTAAGAATAACTAGTAAAGGTGACCCAGCTAATATGAACAAAGCTGTATGAACTATTTGCACGATCTAGATTGTGGGTAAAAAGGGGAATAAGCTAAAGTCAGCAAGCCCTCCAGAAATGATCTAAAGGAGAAAATTGGACTGCCCTTTGGTATGAATATCACAATCAACTCATTTAAATTTAGACTACTATTCTCACCTACTGAGTATGATTATGCAATGGTCACTGAGTGGTTATATCCCTTTATTCTGATGCAATGTACATTTATTTTGTTGATTAGAAAAATCCCATACATCTGCAGATTGTTTTGAGTCCTACTTTCCACGTTGCTTGTTTAGATTGTTTGTACGCACATTCTGCCAGTCATCGTCTGAAATACAAACCCTACACTCATTCTTCCATTTAGATTTCAATTTATTAGTTCATTTTTCCCCCATTCATAATGTTAGTAAGAAGTTTGTTCCTGCTCATTATTGGTTTTACTGTTTAATAAGGATGGGAATTGATAAGAATTTCGCAATTCCAGTTCCATTATTGATATCACTTATCGATTCCATTCATTTTTGATTCCCTTATTGATTGTCATTGTGCATGCTGAAGGTATTTCCCCTCTTGGTTGTGATCATTACTGGGGTCATTACTCAAAAAAGTAATTATTACACAGAACACATTTCTTAAAAGTAATGCAGTACGATACTTAATTACACCCAGGTTAAAGACTTTGTTATACTACTGTTTGTTTTGTTACTTTCATGTTACTTGGTAAAATGATCTGAAACACACTGTGCCATAATTGCTATTTAACAATATAAACCTGCAGGCTACAGCCCCACACACCAACACAAATTCCTATCCTAATGAGGACACAAATATGATCTTTCTTTTAGTGTTTATGAACACAAAGCAAAGATGAAAACCAACACAAAGAGACTTCAAAATGATCGTCCCCGTGATTCTACTGCAGACACATGAACAGGTAGAAATAGAGGCTGCAGCCTGATTAGTCAATAGTTTGTTACCTGTTGAAGTTCAGCAGCAGCTCACTTTATCACAGTGCTGGGCTGGGGTCAGCATTAACTCAGCTTTAACATCCTTCTGCCTTCTTGGCTAGCTTAACCTTAGCATGCTGTCTGTGCACGTGCTTGTAAAAAGCTGAAGTTGTGTTAACAGTACGATGCATTTTTGTTCTGGAGCAGGCTTTATTTTACCATAAAGCTCCCACCCTTTTATGCAATAAAAATAAAAGTAATGTCCATATCCACTGTTTTCCTCCACTGGCACACAAACTGAAATCATCTGATTGCAGCGAGAGTGCACGAACCGATAAGCGGGATTGATATACAGGCAGACTAACGATTCCAAGGAATTGGTCTACTGAGAACCAGTTCTCTACAAGAACAAGTCTTTGATTCCCATCCTTACTATTAAAGTACGTTGTATTTCTAAAGTACCTGAACCGTAACTTTATATGAATTTCCTGGAAGAAGTGCAGTTCTCCATCTGACGAAACTGAACGCTAGGAATCCATACCAATCTAATTTCAATATTTAAACCTCCCATCAGTTCTCACTGTGACCATTCTGTGACCTTTGGTTTTAGCTCCCAGTGTGCTGTCTATATAGAGTTTTCTTTCCCATTAATGGCATGTGTAGTTGTGAAATTCATGTGCTTTATAGCTTCAGTAAGTTCTAAATCTTCTCAGCAGAGACATGAGTTTGGGAATGGTAACCTTTGTTGTGGTTACAAACAACAAAAAGATAAACAAATCTTCTGTTCAAGGTCTCTGACCATTGTTCCTTTTAGCTTCGCATCATCCCTTATTAACTGTGCTAGGGGTTCAGTGTACAAAGCAAATGGAGTAGGGCTAAGTGGGCATCCGTGCTGGCAACCCCTCTCTGGGTTTCTATTCTGATTGAGGTGCCTGCTAATTTTAATTCTGGTATTTGGCAAGTTTTACAAAGTTTTGATGCATTTAATAAACTAAATGGGGCCTGGATGCTATCCCAGCTGTCTCAGGGAGAGAGGCCTTTTGCCATCTTTACTAATTACTGTAATATTTTCCTAATTCACCTGATCAATTATCCAAGGTCTTCCTGTACCTAAATTGGTCTCTATATGTTTAAATTTTTTTGTGTGTGGTATAATTGAAATGATCGCCTCCCTCCATGTCATTGGTGCCTCATCTTCCTTCAGAATGTGATAAGAAGTACCGGAATTATCTGATCCTTAAACCACATGTACCATTTGACAGCAAAGCTGTCCGTATAGTGAAATGTCAGGGAGGTATGTCCAAAAAGAAAAGGAGACTGCCCATTTGCCATTCTATACAGGTGAAACTAAGGAACATTTCAGTTCTGCATTGAAAGTGTAATTGCTTTAAGCAGCAGCACTTTGAACCATTTCAGCCTTTGTTTGATTTGGTTGCCATGGTTACAGTGGCCATTTAACTTGAGTTGCGTTCATTTCAGCCCAGCATCGTGATCATCTGTTAGCTGGTGGTGAATCAGCTTCCTGTTGAGGTTGGGATTGACAGCTGATGTTGCTGGGTCACGTCTGTCCTGGTTTGAAGACCAAAACCGAACAGATGTTATGACAGTGAGCATTTATCATCTCATCTCACGTTAATCCTTTATGTAATGTTTAACCTCTTTGGCTCATGGGCCCTGTATTGACAGCAGTGAATGCTGGGAAAGGGGAGACTGAAAACACACAGTTCCTTTTTGAATTTAAACAGTTGTATAAATATTTTGTTTGCTGAAGTTTGAAGCCAGATTTGACATTGCCTTGGGGTAACTGGCACTACTATTAGTGGGTAGCAGTCAGGTGGTAAGGTTAGAATTTGGTATAAACAACATGAAAGCGTGGATCCATCCATCCCAGCGCAGACTGCTGGTGGTGTTGTAATGGTGTGGGTGGATTTTTTCTTGGCACAGTTTGAGCTTCTTAGTACCGTTTGAGCATCATTTAGACACAGCCTATCTGAGTATTGTTGCTGACCATGTCCATCCATTTGTGACTACAGTGCCCTCATCCCCTAGAACTGTAGAAAACTGCGTCATGGATTTGTAGCTGACAAATTTGCAGCATCTTCATGATGCTATCAAGTCAGCATGGCTCAGCATGAATCATCAAAGCTACTTTAGCAGAGTGCAAGAGTAAAATTATAGATCTGAAAATGAACATAAAAGGTCCCCTTAAACTAGCAGTTTCTTCTATTTTTGTTTGCGAAGAGAGAATTTTGCAAAACAATACAGGCTTGACAATGTTAAAAGCTTAGTATTTGAGCACTTTATCCACTTAGTTGTCCTCTTTTTGGAGATGACAAAGTGAAAAGTGTCATTTTTTTGTAGAGCTGCTGATGAGGCATAGTTAATCCCTGTTTTCTCCTCTCTCACTGGCTATTTGTTCTCAATTGCTAAAAGGGGATGGGGCTGAAAAATTATGGAGAGAAATTTGCCTGAAAACGGTTGCAAATGTGAACAATATGATTCCCAAGCTCAAACTACGACTTACAACTCTGTGCAATGATTTGTGTGTAACTTTTGTGGAGTCACACGTGGTCAGATTGCTTTGTATTTGTGTGTGGATTGAAGCATGCACGTGTGACTCCTCCAAAGTTACACACAGACCATTGTACACAGTTGTAAATCTTAGCTAATGCTTGTGAATCCCATTGCACACATTTGCAACCCTTTTGAGGCGAATCTCTCTCCATAAAGAATCAACACCTTTTTATCAGCGTAAATAACATTAATTGAAAGCCACAATCAGAAGCAAGAAGTGCAAAGGCCACACCCAAAGCATCCCTCCAACAGAGGGTATGTCTGCCTTTACTCCTTATCTGCAGTCCTGACTGTTTATACCTTTATGACTGTTGTTTGCGTTGGCAGAAGACAAAGTGTGTGTGTACATAGAGCGCTCTCTCTCTTTCACAGGACTAATTCTGCAAATTAACCTTCGTACTATGCCCATGTGCTGCGGCCGCTTGTGCTTGCTCTCACTCTTACTCTCTCTCTCTCCTGCTGTAACTCAAGCCTGTTCACCCGGTCACACACATTGACTGCTTTTAGAGATGAGGGACTTTCCCATTTACACTGTGTGTGTCTGTGTGTGTGTGTACTCTTCTTAAAGAGTGTGCCGCCTGGTCACCTGATACTTTTCTATGATTCCCCTCCTAGATTTGTACTTCCACTAAAGTCTCTCCTGTACTGCACAGACGATAGTATAATCTAAAAGATGGTGAAGGATAGTATTGAGACACTTAGCATTTCAATAGTCTCCTCAAATTTTATTGGCGCGCTAAATTGTGCTAAAATCGATATTACATTTTCATTCATATCAGAGTGAGGGGGTGAGATAATTTTCCCCACACATTTTTATTGTGTTTTTGTTTGTATTTATTTTTATTCTTGTTCCAAAGGATTTCTTCACCAAAGGCTTCGATTCAGTCTTGTTCTTTGTTTCCAAACCTGCCGCTGTCTTAAAGCCTTAGTTTTCTGTGTATATTTATCCCAGTAGCCGTGCCCCACTTTGTATTTATACCCCGTCAACATGCGGAGTTCACCCGCAGGCCACACGGAAACAGTTGACTGCTTCAGCTCAACTTCACTTGTTCCAAGGACAGACGTCATCACTCACATGATTAGCTGTGGGCACAAATATTATATTTTCCCTTGTTAGTCTTAATATCTCGGTTCATTCATGTTATTAATGAGGAAATGACTGTTTGCTTTTGAAATCACCTTTGCTAAATGCTAAAATTCCCCTGTTTCATTCACCCACCACCCTAAATTTAATGATGAGATGCTGTTGTAATGTGAAAGGCATGCCATGCTTTGGTAGATGGAGAAAAAAAACAAACACTTTTTGTGCCCTGCTTGCTTCCACTGCAGAGTCACTATTTTTGCCAACTCATTAGAGCATGCGTTTCAGAATTTCTGCTAAATGGCTGAATGATAAGCTTATTAAACAACAGATTTTACAAGCTTTTTTTAAAAATAGACAATTACAAATGTAAGCTGCTGGATTCTGACCCTTCATTCAATAGGTTCATGCTGTTATGTAATTAGCCTGACTTATAGGATTTCCTGCAGCGAGACATCCAACTGCTCTCTCGTGCTGTGAGTTAAGTTTTTTTCCACCATTAATTAAGCAGCACCGACTTCTCTCTTCCTCTGCCAGGGAGCCCAGATGAGAGTCTCTTCCAAAGCTGAGAAACGGAACAGAACTAAGAGGGCAGGGAGGAGGAGGAGAAAATCAGGGTGAGGCTGAAGCCAGAGTGGTGCATCAGTGTTTCCGCAGGCCAGAGCCGCGCTCATAAAGTATCTCAGAATAGTTTCGTTGATATGAGAGCAGTTTGCTTTGCAAGAAGTTGTGAAGCTTTTCTAGTTCTGTGACCTAGTGTCTACCATCATGCTTGATGGTCTTTCAAGGACACAGAGTTAAAGTCTGTGAGGTTTCTAAAGAAATTGCTCTAAAACACGACATTAGATCTTTGAGTCAGAAAGATTCATTTGGACAATTGAATATGACAGTGTTACTCCAGACTGATACCCCTGAAACATTGGATTATGAAGTTCACATCTGTATTGTGGAGGGTTCAAAACCTCTGTCTAATATTCTTATTGCGGCTGAAGGTCTGTTTGTCTAATGATGTCTGCGTGAAGTTGTGAGTCAAATGGGAACAGAAAGGAGTGCAGCAAATATGTTCACCCTGCTATAAATCTTACAGTTTATTTAACTAATAAACACCTCTCAGGCTACTTAAGTAATCTGGAAGCTGACAACACAAATGACTTCGGGTGCAGTGCTTGTTTTTGCCTTTGCTGATAATCTGAGAGAGTTTATTATTTTGTCATTTAGACTGAGGCTGAATAATGAAGTGATAATGAAGTTGGTTAGAAGCTTTGGCAGCACTTAGTATGAGGATTTTTCACTCAGATGGAATAAATGGTTGAATTAGAGAAATAAAATCTTAGCATATCAATCTCTATTGATTTCTGTTTGTCAGGATTTCATTATGGACGATTACTTCTTACAGCGCCTTTTTAGATGGTGTAACAGGGACGGTCATGTAATGTTGTATTTAACATTGTATTGCATGCATCTAATAGATCACGTTCTTCGTCTGTGTTAGACTTGCAGAGAAGCTGTGTGTTTGTGCATTAGGGTTTCCTTTTTTTTTTTTTTCCTGGTCCCTGTATGCTGGTCAGTGTACTTCCCACCTACAAAGCTTGAAATAAGTTTGGCTAATCCATGGGCACCAACTGTTTTGACTTATATTTGATAGCCAGTATTAATTTCTAAAAGTGCCCCCAAAGTTTTCTCGATTTGCAAGTCTTAACCACAAATGTAAACCAAGCTGTTCTTGACCTAAACATCATAAAGGTATTGAAGCTACCAGACATAGCCAGTCTAGATATATAAGAAAAAACAGAATACATGCAGGCGTATTCCTTCCAACTATTTTCTTTTGCAGCCTACGTTTTACTAGCCACACTAGCCTCTGCTGCAGTCATATTGTCATTCCAATCCTACAAATCATGGCTTGCTGTTGCTCAAAGAGACTGACGGTGTGGATCAGCAACCGCTAAACGCTCATGAGTTTCATCGACTGTCCAGAGTGGCTGGGGGATTAAAGAAAAAACAGAGCACATTTGTACCAGCTAAATGGATTTGGGGATAAAGAGGCATGGTAGAAGTAAAAAGCCCTTTGTGATATGGGTAGTTGTATATATGAAACTATATACACTCTGAAATGAGATCAACTTCATCAGTTATGCTTACAGTTGCAAACATTGGTAGTAGGGTTATGCAGCCCATGAAGGTGAGTGGGTTTGGCTGTTTGAATGGGGCTATTGTGGTTAATCATACAATTAGATTGTGTGTGGGCAAGTAATTGTTTTTCTATCCTTTCGTCCTTTTGCTTTGCGGCTTTGCATTAAAATCACTTTCCGCCCTCTGCATCGACACAGAGATGTGATTTTAAAGAGACAGGTTAACTTGGAAGGGTCTGACTGAAGCTGGTATATGTTTGAATGTTTAACTAGATAATGTGGTGTTATCCTTCATGATGATTTTGATCATTTTTAATAGGAAGCATTAGCTACAACGTGGCAGTCTGCAGTGGAGTGTAACCTTTTAATGGCTATGAATAGACAGTCTCCTGCATTTGTCCCACTACTCTGCTCTCACAATGACATTATTTTACAATATTCTGAACGCATTTTTATTCCCATATTCAAATTAACACCGTAATGTTTTACAGGAAAAAAAAAAAAAAAGCAGACAGTAGCTGAGAAATAAATAATTTGATTATTACTGAAAGGAAATTACAAGAGAAAATTTTGAGGGATGTATATGTTTCTTTTTAATGAGGCCAGGAAGCCAAAAGTCCCCCAGTTTCAGTTGTTAAATATGAACATTTAAATTTTTTTCTATTTTACTAAGCTGAATATTTTTGGCCTTTTGACAGTGCAGGGAATTTGAATATGCCACCTTATGCACTGCCGACTCGCACAGGACTTTTTAAAAGCCTTTTCTGGCATTTTGAAGACCCAGTGACTACAATGGATAATGACAATATTTGTTAGCTGCTGCTGTGGTTGAATTACAGATAATAGGCTGTGAGGAGGCAGACAGGAGAGGGGAGCATGGCATGAAAAATGTGGAACCATAAACATAGTTATTTTGCATTCAGGGAGCTCCACATTGTACACTTATTTAATTTGATCATCAGTGCTAAACATAAACTCTGATTTTGGACTGTTAGTTTGACCGAACAAGTATTTAGTAGACCTCACCTTCAACTCTTTGTGAAGATTTGAAGTTTTATCTTACTAGAAAATGCTGATGGAATACGGTTGGTTTGTTGCTGCTTCTTCTTCTTCTTTTCTTTTTTCCCCTCCATCATTTAGGCTGTTTTTACAGAAGATTACTTGTTGATATCCACTCTGATGTACATACACACAGAGAATAACCTTCTCTGGGACCCCTTTCAGAGGTTTCATATACAGCTGCACCACAGGCTGCTCTTTGTGCTGATTTCTGGGCCTAACTGAGATTATATGTGTGCGCGCAATATCAGGGTGGTTTCTGGGTTATCCTAGGCCACACACACGTGCGTGCGCATTCTCTCACATACTTTTAAGTACAGTTGCACACATTTTTATGCACAGTGTGTCTCTAGCTCTCTCTGCTTCTCTCCCCTCATTCACCCTGGTAGTCTCTCAGCTAGCTCCAAGCCGTTTAGCTATGCCCCCTCGCTTTGTCTGTGTGGAGGGATTACTCTGTCCTTTGTGATTATCTGTCTATTAATAGCTTCCTTTAAGGCTGTTCACATGCTTCAACAGAAGCAGAGTTGCAGGATTCCGAGGCCCCGGGCTCTCCAACACAATCCGACCCCGAATTGTGAAGCGGGTAATTACAGTAATGATGTACAGCATACTGTACACTGCTGTACTGAGAGGAAGGACTCACACATACACACCAAAGAGTGCAGGAGTACACACAAAGCAAGCAAGAACATTTTTTTTGTTTTTGTTTTTTTGCTGTGGTGTGCAACAAATTGGACTACATGCGCATACACAGCCAAACATAAAATACAGAGGCTAAGAAAGAGCTCTCTTCTGATGCCACTGGGGTGATGAACCTCAGATATACACCCATCACGTATAACATTATGAGCACTGACAGGTGAAGTGAATAACAATGGTTATCTCTTCATCATGGCACCTGTTAGTGGGTGGGATATATCACGGACCGAGTGAACATTCAGTCCTCAAAGTTGATGTGTTAGAAGCAAGAAAAATGGGTAAGTGTAAGGATTTGAGCGAATTTGACAAGGGCCTAATTACGATGGCTAAGCGACTCAGTCAGAGCATCTCCAAAATAGCAGCTCTTCTGGGGTGTTCCCGTTCTGCAGCGGTCAGTATCCGTCAAAAGTGGTCCAAGGAAGGTACGGTGGTGAACCAGCAACAGGTTCATGGGCAACCAAAGCTCATTGATGCATGTGGGGAGCCAAAAAGGTCTGATAGAAAGGCGTGAGAACACAAAGTGCATCACAGTGGTGTATGAGGCTGCATAGGTGCAGAGCAGTCAGGGTGCCCATGCTGTCCACCACCATAAAAGGTGATGGCAGCAGAAATTATAAAAAGCACTGATGGGCATGTGAGAACTGGCCTGGTCTGATGAATCAGAATTTCTTCTACATCACATGGCTGGTCAGGTGACTATGTGTTGCTTACCTGGGGAACACTTGGAGTCAGGATGGATTATGGGAAGAAGGCAAGCCGGCAGAAGTGTTCTGCTGGGAAACCCTGGGTCCTACCTCACATGTGGATGTTACTTTGACACATACAACCTCCCTAAGTGTTGTTGCAGACCATGTACACCGTTTCATGGAAAACCTCTTTTAGCAGGATAATGCATTCTGCCACAAAGCACAAATGGTTCAGCAATGGATTGAGGAGCACAACAATTCTGAAGTGTTGACTTGGCCTCCAGATTTCTCAGACGCTACCGTCTTACAGCACTGTTACTAACATCTGGCTAGATCGTGCTAGATACCAAGGTGCATCTTCAGAGGACAGGGCTGTTTTGGTATTAAGAGAGGCACCAAAACAGTATCAGGCATGTTTTGCCCGATCAGCATATTTATTCTTGTATTGCACACTGCCCTCTGCCCTCACTATACACTGTATAGCACTTTCTTGAACATTGTCCTCTGTATACAGCCTTGTCACCCATATGCATATTACACAACAATGTGACAGATGAAACCTTCTTGATAAAGATGCATGCACGTTTTTCCAGCCCACAGTTCATATTTCACGATGCATAGGCATGCACATGAAGGGTGTTTCACATGCAACACATGACGTGGAAGAAGAGGGACCACTTTGATGCCATATTACTCTCCTGTTTTGCAGTTATGTGTTCAAAGAGAAGACTACATACACACAGACATGACGTAGGACAATCTTTACCTGCCCTTTTTTCTTCTCATCTAAAGGAACAGGTTTAGATGTGGAGAGGAACATGCAGGGATAGAACACGGAGGACACACCATTATTTTAGCCCAAAAAATCTTTCGTTCTTCACCTAGAGAGACCAGGAAAGTTGTTTACTGTGTTACTGTGTGTGCTGGTTTATTTGGGTTTGCCGTCTGCTACTGCTGAATCCAACACTGATGAGTGATAAGAGTGAGCAAATAAGGGTTGTGTTGCAGGCCATTAAGCTAAAGCAGTGAACAGAAATGGATGCTGAAACACCACAAAACCAGGTCATCCCTGGGGTCAGCAACGCAATAAAGTAGTGCAAATGAATCTTCTAGTTGTCTTAATTTCTGATGTTCTTTATCAAGCAGATTGTTTAATTTGAGCAGAAAAGAATGAATCCCTCTTATGTGTACAATAAGACTGCAGCACAATTTGTGGGCTATTTGGAGCGCTGAGTAAACTTGGCAGGATAAGAATATTTTTGCGTGTGTTGTAACGTCTCAACCAAACGTGAAGAATTCAGCTAAAATCAGTTTGCTGTGCATTCTCTCTGATAAATGAACGTTTATTGTGGAAGTTAGTGGAGCAGGGATTAGGACTGCTGCCAGTCAGCCAGGGTTTGGGTTTGATTGTGACTGGCCCGGTTGGATGCATCCTCAATGAGCTGAGCTAAAGCGGGAGGCCAGCAGGTCGTGAGTAACTAGTGGCATTTGGATCAAAACACATTCAGCATAATCACTTTAAATGCGCTCAAGGAAATCTGCAGAGGACTTTTTTTCCCCAGGACAGGAAACTGCACTTTCTCTTTAAACGGTCAGAGCTTCAGGACGAGGATTTTAGCCATTCATTGTAATGAGCTGACAAAAAAGGAAGAATGAACCAAATCATCCATTTATACAGAAGTTTAATTATGTTTCTTCAGCCGCAGATCATTTTCTAATTTCCCAAGTTAATATTATTTAAAGGAAGTAAAGTAGAAGACATTTTAAACCCTTTTTATTTCTAACAGGATGTTGAGGTTTGCTGCACAGGATGCTTACAGCACAGCTGAAGTATTCTGGTCATACGTTAATATGATTCTGCTTCTCTGCCATACAAACAGTTTATGCACTATTCAGCCTCACAGTGATTGCTTCTTCATAACAGCAACACCGATGTATAGACGCTTCACACATCATGTGTCCTTGAACTTTAATTAGTTCCCCTCTTGTCAGAGTTTTTACAAAGCTGAATTGGATTTGGATTTTGTTGACTAAAGTCATCTTAGTTTAGGCTAAACTGGAGCTGCCACAGACTGACAGGAAGCACGTTAAAGGAAGGCATCGCATTGAATTTCTCTTTGTTTTCATAATGATTTGTAGTTAAAACTAGACTTGATGTAACAGTTTGTGTATCTGTATGTCGCTTATCAGTGCTTTTCACTATTTCTACTACTGGAAAGGGCCTGCTTAAGTGAGAGAGCTCAGTGAAATCAACAAATATGCAAAAAAATTTTTGCATTTCTTTCTATAAAATAGGCATATTTCCTTCTTTCAGTCTATTATTTGGTTTGAAAAATGAAAAGGAAAAATGAAGTATTTCAGGGGTAAAATAATGAATCACTACTCACTGTCACAAAACCTGCATGTTATGGTGAGGTGAAAAAGTCATTTCACCGGTACTCCCGAACTTTCTCGCTCATTTACATGTATATTGTGACTCATCGTCAGTAGCAATAGAATTCAAAATGCAGCCAAGCGCTTTGAAGTGTAATTGTGGAGCGCACACATGCACAGTAGTAGCAGTGTGCTGTCTTCAGAGCAGCAGCTTATCTCTTACATAATAATGGCCCAGTCCTGCCGGGTTGAGAGCACCGGGTCTTGAGTTGTGGCGATCTGGGAAGATTGTTGCTCATCTCCCCCGCGGGTCTGAACTCTGTGCGACCTTCTTGTCGTGTCTGTCACAGTGGGATCAGAATAAAGACACCTGCCGCCTTCTTCTGCCTGCACATCCATACAATTCGTGACAGCGTTGCCTCTCCCATCAGAAACACTCGCTGCTGGATAATGAGGCTGTCACACTCATCCTGCCTGTGCAGACAGGGGTCTGCAGGGAAGATGAATAAGTTAAAAGCTGTTGCAGAGCAAGAAGCACACTTTTACAACTGAGGCATGCACTGGTAGCATCCTTCGTTTCTTTTGAACAGTCCTCCGTGAACATCTATTGGAGAGCTCGGAAACTCCGATTTCTTCTTCTAGGCAAAGTCACACATTTTCTTCTTTGTGGCTGTAACTACCCACCTACTTCATCTTGTGTTTACACCAAACAGAGATGCTCTGCTTTCGCTCCAAATATTAAAACAGGTGATTCAGGAAGCGACAAAATCAGCACGAGATGAGGGCAGATCAGTAACAGTTTAACTACTACATGGTATTGGATGTGTCTTTAACCCAATCTGCCTGTAGACAATTGACTAAGAAGTAAAGAAAGTATAACTTGATCTCAATGTGGCTAAAAATGGTTTTCATTACCAACAACTTGCTGTGCTAATTGTTTAGTTTGTAAATTCATGGAGAAAGCAGGTTTTTAGTTTCAAAGGGTAGAATCCTGACCATGACCATTAATTGCTTTTCTCATAAAATGGTAATGAAAAAATAAATCAATAAATATTAATGTGGTTATTTGTGCGTCAGGCCTCTGTCCCACCAGGTCTGCTCAAATCCCTGTTTTTACTCTCGTCTTTGACCATGTGGTGTTTGCTATTACAGCTTTCTGGTAGCTGCGGGAGTCAGAAGCATCTGCTCGCTCCAGATATGTGTCTTTACCAATTTATCTAACCTTTGTCATCATCTTTCTCTTTCCCCTGTGTTTGCTTTTGCCTGTCTAGACGTGCCGGCGGCGGAGCAGCCGGAGCTGTTCCTGAAGAAGCTGCAGCAGTGCTGTACTGTCTTTGACTTCATGGACACGCTGTCAGACCTCAAGATGAAGGAGTACAAGCGCTCCACGCTCAACGAGCTGGTGGACTACGTGACCGTAAGCCGGGGCTACCTGACAGAACAGGCCTACCCCGAGGTTGTGAAAATGGTAAGAAAGAATGAATCTGCCCATTCTGCGTAAACAGTAGATTTGCACTCTGTCTGTACAGAACACTGAAGTTCAGTTTTTTTTTTGTTTTCGCCATGTCCACTCACAACTTTATACCATCTTCATCTCAAAGATGGAGGAAAGTTTGCAGTGATGGGTGTTGGTTTGTCTGCACAAAGCCCTTTTGTCAATTTTTGACCAATATATCATTAAGCTGACCTTGAGCACCTTGTGGATGGAATCTAAATTTTAATGGACTGTTCGCCATTCATTCAAAACTTTACAATCTATCGTTTTTTTCAGAGTGCTACCAAAATTGTAACCTCTTTGGAGCAGGTACTAAAAACTGTAAATTTTATTACATTTAATGAGGTAAAAATGTCTGTTTTTGTCAGTGGGGTCTGGAGATGTTTCCTGTCTTAGCGTGTCATCCCCATATCTAAAGAATTTTACTGTCTTTTGACACATGTGAAACATTAAGGTAGCATGCACCTTGAAATTTCGAGTCATTGATGGGGCAGTGCTGTGTGGCCCTTGTAGGTAGTGTTGGTGTGTAAAGCCAATGGTGCTGAAAATGAGTACTGACAGACATGTTTGCATAGTGTGCCTCCTTTGGGTCAAAGCTTACTTCTTAAAGAAAAGCTTCTTTGTAATAATTAGATTTCACTTTTCCCAGTCGTCTTTTTGTGCAGTCATGTTTTGTCTCACGGCTGGAAAATGTCGGCCCCCTGCAGCCCTCAGCACTGATGGTGTAAAGGTGTGAGTGGACATAGTGAAAATGTTCTGTTTAAATTTGTTACTTGTCATTATTCAGTGGGAGGAAACTGATTCAGCTTCAGTCTGATGCTTGGATTCTTTAGTTAGACTCACTAGAGCAGGCGAGTGGGTGTTGCTGTGTTCTTTTCTCAGGGAAGGAGTAGTTGTAGTTGTTTTTCGTTTTCTCTCTTGTAGGTCAGTCAAATTTATGAGCTATGTTAGTTCACTTTTAGTTCTGTTCTTTGATTTGGCAGCAGCCACAGACCCTATCCAGCCCCACGGGACGTCCATTTTTTGGGTTTAGTATGTAAAGTCTACTACTAAAGAATAAATAACTAATCCTGTGTGGTTGAAATGTTGCTTCCCTCTTTTCCTAGCTCAGCAGGGGCATAGCAGTGATTTTTGAGTGCTCTGTGTACAGACACATAGGAGATGAGCAGATACACAGGAGGAAAATAAGAGCAGAACAGGAGCTGGTGTGCATGTTGGCAGCTACGTATGTTCAGCTAATGAACACAGACCCCACAATGAACAGAGGCCCTGAAGTACTCAAAGCTAATATTTTTTTTAACCTAGTGCACCAAGTTGTTATTATGTTTAATTACTTGGAGCCTTCCACAGAGTATATCTTCAGGCCGTTGAGGACAGTCATAACTGAAGGTCTGCTGCAGTACATGCAGGTACTGTAAAAGAAGCAGTCCTGTGCTGAGACAGAAAACATACTGGTCTAATGGACATTTAGAAAAACTGACACAGCACAATATTATTTTCAGAGGTTTCTGCCTGATGACAACTCTTTGATAAGAGTTAACAAAGTCGGTCTCATTAAGAAGAGACATACATGTGGACAGCATTGTAATTCATTGTATTATTCTTAGTGAATCTAATGTATCACCTGTCACACACATCTGGACTGATGTGGTTTAAACTAAACTGTTAGGTTTGCTTTGTATGTGGCTAAATGTACTGCTTCATGGTAGTTTTTGTTACCTAGTAGACTATGAACACATAATTAAGTACTCTAAAGCTGAAGTGTAGACATATATACATGTAGATGCTGCAGTGAGGATTGTGAGACTTCTGACTTCTTGCCAGATTTAAAGCATGCTGGTCTGGTTAAAGATGCAATGTTTGAAGATTGTTCAATGGAGAAATGCATCAGAATAGTTGACAAGGATGTCCATGGTTGTGTGTAATAATTCCCCAAAAAATGTTTTGTTAAATTTTAACCCTGTCAATCCACTCGAAGAAAGTGTTCGAAGAAAAACTGAAGTACTGAAGCAGAGGCTCAAATATTAAGGCATGAATTGAAATGTGGTTTTGGAAAGTTGTTTAAACTGACACCTAGTGTCAGTTAAAATGTTTACGTGTACATAAGATTTAGACTTTAGACACGAGGGAACAGTTCCCTGCATTGAAGCATCCCTCATGTAAACAGCAGTTATCATCTATATGCTGGGTCAGAACCCCAATTTCCAGTCACTGGATTGAAGTTCCCGCTTTCTTGTTCCAGGTGTCTCACAACATATTCCGGACCCTTCCGCCCAGTGACAGTAACGAGTTTGACCCTGAAGAGGATGAGCCCACACTTGAGGCCTCCTGGCCACACTTACAGGTAAAGTGTGTGTGTGTGTGTGTACAATGACAACCCTTTAGGGGTACTTTGGTGTAATTTCTTTACTAACGTCTGCTAAGTTTGTCTATATACCCACATTTCTGTGCAGTTATTAGTGAGTTGCCAGGTAAAGCTCCTTAGAACAGGCTGAAGCAAGAGCAGTGGTGGGTAGAGTTCAGGAGGAAGTTAAGAGCAAAGTAGTACTGGAGAGTTATGGGAAAGATGGCCAACCAAAGGAGGCAGTTATTATGATACAGGTGTTTGATCTAGTTGGAGGAAGGGTGTCAAGGAGTCTTGAGATGTAAGGAGAAAGTTTAGGAATCTAAAAGGAGGGAATACAGGGATGAGCAAACGATGCAGTGTTTAATAAGAAATGTGGCAACACGAGGAGGCGCTAAGCTGGGAAGGTTGTACCACA
Source organism: Haplochromis burtoni (assembly GCF_018398535.1). Classification (NCBI taxonomy): domain Eukaryota; kingdom Metazoa; phylum Chordata; class Actinopteri; order Cichliformes; family Cichlidae; genus Haplochromis; species Haplochromis burtoni. The sequence goes on from NW_024583016.1 coordinate 212,909, forward strand.
AGTTAAGGTGATGGAGAAGTGAAGAGAGTGTGCTGAAAAGCTGGAAGTAGAGAAGGTTGGACTATCCTGAGATAGGAAATCATAAAATGGAAGGAACTGGCTAGGATCAGGTGAGGATGGCATTAAGGCAGCAGGCCTGCAGAAAGTCTTTGTGGACCGTAGCTTTGCAGATAATGATGTGATTTGATGTGAAAGTTGGCAGCAGGTAGAGGGGTGGAGGTGTGCCCTGGAAAGTCCACATGTGGAGAAGGGTGTTTAATATGTGGCTGCCTACAAGAGCAAGACCAAATTGTACTGTTGTGTTTGAATACATAATACATGAAAGAGCTGTATCACTCTAATTAGTGAGCTTTAGAGGTGTTTGCAGGCCTGTTGCTGAATCTCAAACAGAAGAAAGAAAGTGTACTTTATTGGTCCCCATGGGGAAAATCGCTCTCTGCATTTAACCCATTCACTCAGTGAAGCAGTGGGCAGCCATTGGGCGCCCGGGGAGCAGTGTGTAGGGACGGTACCTTGCTCAGGGGTACCTCAGGGTAGCTGTTCAGGGGAATCGAACCCCCGACGTTCCGATCATGGGGCCACCACTCTACCTACTGAGCTATCCCTGCCCTAAGCAGGCTAGCAGTGCCCCCATGCTTCTAGTCTTATGATGGTTGTGAGAGTGGTTATTTCATTCTTATATGGAAAAATGGATGATGATATTTCCCAGAATATACATTTAAACTCCATTTAACTTAAATGGACTTTTTTTTTCTCTACCTTGCTCATCCCAGATTACTCTGCTTTTTGTGACTTTTGAGCCGTTTCTCCCTTTAATCCAGTTCTGTTTGAGTATTTATGGGCTTAATTCAATGCACTCATATCTGAGAAGAAGCGATGAGCCTTTGGACTTTTCTATTCTTTTCCACCTGTTATCATGTGAAACAAAGTTTTGTTTGCGTCGGAGGTTAACATGAATTCTTTATCAACCGTGTTTCTTTCTCCAGTTGGTATACGAGTTCTTCATTCGGTTCTTGGAGAGTCAGGAATTCCAGCCCAGCATTGCCAAAAAGTACATAGACCAGAAGTTTGTCCTACAGGTGAGTTGTTGCGTCACCTTCAGAATTCTGCTTTTCTACTTCATCATCTTCTTTACTGTCAGTTTAGCGTTTTCGTATCTTTCTTTGCTTTTAAGGCACGTTGCTTTTTTCTGCCTTACTCCCTAAAATTGACTTTTCTCCCCCCTCACCTTGTGTCCAGCTCTTGGAGTTGTTTGACAGCGAGGACCCTCGGGAGAGAGACTATCTGAAGACAGTCTTGCATAGAATCTACGGCAAATTCCTGGGGCTGAGGGCTTTTATACGAAAACAGATCAATAATATTTTTCTACGGTGAGTAAACATGAATTCTTCAGATGTCTGGGCTGGAAAAAGCTTGTGTTTGTATGTGAGTGGAATTTTTTTCACGATAAAAAGGAAGCCACGGTAGAAAGTTGCCAGTCAACAGAGTGGAGCTAAAAATTCGAATAGACAAGGCTCACAAATAAAAGCAAAGAGCTGAATTCTTGATGTCTGCCGTGAGGGGATCAGATGGCTCTCTTATTCAGTAGAGAATATTTGCTGGCAGAGCTTTGCTCCACTTCTCACCTTATAGGAAAAGGTCACTGAAAATCAATACAGACTTGTTCTGAGCGATCTCCTTCATCTTATGATGTGTACCCTGTTCTCCTGGATGACGGTGCTGTTCAAGTGAAAATGATGTGAGCTGTAAGCTATGGTCTTGTCAGCTGAACACCTGTGGGAAATATGGACCAATGTCCTACGCCCTTTGCACACATGCACAGCAGCCCCGAGTTTTCGTAGACATCACCAACAAATGCCAGAAAGCACAAATGTTGTTAAGCAGGCTGAGTCCTGCACCCTGCACCAAACTTCTGATTGGATCGTATGCAAGAATAGAGCAGCTAATTGTTCAGTGAAGTCATATGAGTGGGTCACATTTCCTCCATAAACCAAACATTTCTATTAGTGGAAACGCAGCTAAAGTGGACTGTCTCCTGCTGTGTGATGCATGTGAAAAATGACAACTCTGATTAGTGTCCCAACCTGATTTCTCCTGTTGGTGACATCACGTGGAAGTTTATGTCCTCTTCATCATCATCTCCTTCCCCTTTTTCGTCTTATAATAATTCTTGACCTTCTTCCTTGTTTTTCACCTCATTCTTCACTTTCATCACCTTTTTTCATCTTGTTTTTCTTCCTCCTCACCTTCCCTTCACCTTCCCTTTGATGTTCCTCTTCACTTTATTCTTCTACACCTTCTTTTTCACTCTTTTTCTGTTCTTTCTCACAATCATCCAAAATCCAAATTACAAAATATGTTTCAGAAGAACGAAGTTTATCCCTGCCATCTATAGAGTCAGTACCCAGGCACAATGACACTGTTGAAAGCCGATGACGGTTTTTCCTTTAATATAATTACATTTGTGTCAGTGTTCCTCAGAAGTTTGTAAAGGCCACAATAAAGAGAATATGGGACTCAAACGTGGAGAAACCCACCCCAGAATAAGTGATCATGGCACTGTGTGTCTGCTGAATGTGTAAATGAATAAAGTATGCGCTTACTGCAAACAAGCTTACACTGAGAGTTTACGGAGACTCTTCTGCTTCTGTTCTGATTATTTGTACAGCCAAAGGATGAGAAGGATGTTAGAAATATCTGTGGCTGTTGGTTCAAACCTGGAACTCCTCTTTGTGTGTGTGTGTGTTTTGTCATTATTTGTGTTAATTTACAAATTACCTGTTTTTTGCCATTCTTTGAGAGTTTTAGTGCTTCTGTCTTTTCATCGTGTGCCTTCTCTCATCTCCTCCTCGGTCTGCCTCCCTCTCTGTCTGTCTGCAGTTTTGTTTATGAGACGGAGCACTTCAACGGGGTGGCTGAGTTGCTGGAGATCCTGGGGAGGTATGTGGGGGGCCTCTGAGCCTCAGACACACATTTACATTCTGCTCTGTTATTGCTGATGCTTTTAGCCTGAGTGACTGAGACCTGAGAGCGACAGCAGAACTCAACTCAACTCTGCTATCTTGCTGTGGTTTTGTAGATGTAACAATGAGGATTTTTTTTTTTAACATCTTTAATTTAATCAGGCAAGCTGGAGTTAGTTTTTTTTAAGATACCCAAGGAGGCTAAAGACATGGAACTAAAACGCTGAATGATTAGGTTCCATAAAAACAGGATTTTAACAGAGCAGAGTGAATTCCAGGAGCACGGTTTGACTTTGTTAAGCTGAAAGGAGGATTCATTTATTTCTCATCTCAGTCTTTTTAAGCAGTGAAACAAGATAGAAAGTACATTGACTTTGTGATTCGAGTTGTTTGAGGTCAGACAGAGAAAAGGGCATTTTTCTGTAATACTTTATTTGTTAATAAAAATATTTTAATATCCAGAAACGTATCCAGATAACCTCCTTGGAACGTCTTCAGTGCTCTGGAACCTGCAGTGTTTTACACAGACATTACTTAACATTTGGGTGCCCACTCTGACCATTTTTAAAACATTTTGTAATCAGACTTTGAACTTAAATAAGAGGAAAGTTGGGAGAGGCAATCTCTAGCGTCAGCTCTTTTGAGTTTGCTTTTGTACCATTTTTCCACATCGTTCAGCCGCTTCTTCGGAGAAGATCTCATCCTGTGGTCACACTGATTGGACTGCAGCTAGCAACAGCAGTCTCTGTTCTCCTCTGGAGCTCCACTGTGAGCTGAGGGCCATTCTAACTAGAAACTGCAAAAAGTTGGAGAACTGGCTCATGTGACCTTTTGCCAAGGTTGTCGAGGTTGCATAACAACAAGGACTTCAGGGGTGCATTCACCACCTGCAGTCTGAGACAGTAGCTTTGGACTGCAATGAGACTCATTCAAAATAGAGCCAATTGAAATAATTGCAAAGAACGTAAAAAATAAAAGTATTATTTAGTAGCTCAGTTAGGAATGCATGCTTGTGTGTTTGTGCCACAAACAGAGGGTTAACCCGCGGAAAACACTGATATGTATATGACGTTAAGGTCGGCAGATAACAAATTACACGATGTGTTTCATGGAACGTGATCCGCAGTCCGACCTCTGACAGTCATGCATTTTTGTTGTTGACTATCAAAGCTTCAACTGATTGTCAGGGAGAGCCTGGACGAGCGTGACAAACCAATCAACCAACATTAGATGAAGTCAAACCAACTCCAGAAGAAACACTCCAACTATGGGAATGAGACGGGCTTCTCCTTGGAGAGCTTGCTGGCACATACATTCAATAACATCTCTGACATTTGTCTGGCACACAGCATAGGCACGGAGCACTGTCGCTTAAACAAGCATGAATCTGATACAACACAATGTAAAACAAACAGGATTGTTGCGATTTTTGTGAGGATCATCAGGTCTGTGTTTCTTCCCCAGGCCACATCACCCGTATAAACAGTGTTCTTTTGGTCTGCAGCTCATTGATCTTCCACTTGCTTTCATAGGGTCACAATAAAGTTCTTTTATGTGTTCTTGTTTAATTTATATTCACATTTTCCTCTTTGTCTCCTCCTTCTCTCTTCCAGTATAATCAATGGTTTTGCTCTGCCACTGAAAGCAGAGCATAAACAGTTTCTGGTCAAAGTGTTGATTCCCCTCCACACTGTCAGGAGTCTGTCCCTCTTCCATGCACAGGTAACAATAGTGTGTATAGAGTATGTGGGTAAAAGCTAATATCTGCCTGCCACCTTTAGATTTGGTGGAATCCCAGGCGTAGTTTATTCACAAACAGAACTTGGAACCTCGAAAAGTATCCTGTTTGCTTTTTAAGGTGTGCTTTCGTGCTATAGCTTATGTGTATGTTTGTGTGTTTTTATACACGGAAGGAATCTAAATGTGTAATAATATTATAGTTGACAGCAGCCGTGAAAATCAGCAGAAACACAGTGGTTTAAAAAGTAAAATCATTTGAAAGCTCTTTCACTGCTGTGTTTGTACGTCTGAGCTGCTGTTGTAAGCCTTGCTCGAGGCTTAATGTGATGTTAGTTTTAACCTCCGGATTCTTCTCCTCACAGTTGGCGTATTGCATTGTACAATTCCTAGAGAAAGACCCAACATTAACAGAACCAGTAAGTATCTATGCACAACTCCTCCTATCAGTCACCTTTGTGTGACATTCATTTTTCATTCCCCCTCCCAGTTTGTCATGAAAGTGTTTCACATCAACGACAGAGTCAGAAATGTAAAGAATTACATTACTGTTATTATTATTTCAACTCAAATACTTGTATTTAAGAAAAAAAAGGGGGGGTGGGGGGTGGGAAAAGGAGCCAACTGTATGAACTGTGGCATCTTCTCTCAGGTCATCAGAGGCTTACTGAAGTTCTGGCCAAAAACCTGCAGTCAAAAAGAGGTGAGGCTCATTTGTTGCTAAATGCAAAAACCCCCCAAAACAACAACAACAACAACAAAACTGTGTGTTTTAAACATCATCTTGTGTGTTGTTGATATTGTCCCTCTTCCACGGCACTGCAGGTGATGTTTCTAGGGGAGCTGGAGGAGATTCTGGACGTCATCGAACCCACACAGTTCGTCAAGATCCAGGAGCCGCTTTTCAAACAGATCTCCAGATGTGTCTCCAGCCCACATTTCCAGGTCAGCGATGACTCATTGTGACAATGCCTACGTTTCCTGTGGGGTGGGGGTGGCCTAATTTGTATCACGGGGGACATTTGTGCTTAAACAGTTATTGGTTATTAAAGAGTGACGAGTGGTTATTGGTGGCATGAAGACATGGCTCAGTTAGTGTGCGTCCGTCTTGTCCCAGGTTGCAGAGCGAGCTCTTTACTACTGGAACAACGAGTACATCATGAGTTTGATTGAGGAGAACTCCAGCGTCATCCTGCCCATCATGTTTGCCAGCCTCTACAGGATCTCCAAAGAGCACTGGAACCCGTGAGTAGCATGACTTCTGTGCAATAGATGAGGCTTAATGTTTTCACTTTCTACTGATGTTCATTAGGAAATGTATACTTCAAGACCTGAATAGAGTCACACATACAACCCTCTGTACCCCAGCAGAATTGCATTACAATGGTCCACATTCTTGAGAAAAATCTGAATTCCGAACAGCTAAATATAGCTTAAAAAACTGATATCAATTGGGAATTAGTGTTAATTTGAAGATCACAAGTAGATTGTTGAAACTGCATATGATCATTTAAGTTACTAGTCACCTCAGGATTCCTCTCCTAAGGCAAAGTCAGGGCTCTAACACAGGAAAACATGCATGCACGTTTATTTATTCCTGATTTTCAGCAAATTAGACTTTAGCTGGCCAGGGGTGAAAATATAAATTACTGAAAAATATTTCATTATCGTGTACCTGTTTTTTGGTTGTTTTATTCCGAATTTATTGCCAAGTGTTGATATTATTCAGATACGTTTGTAGACACAAGCAGTCATCGAAACATGCCAGCTGGCTGTGCCTGTTGTGGGGTGCATGGGGCACATATGGATCTTAAAGAGGGTTATACTCCAGTGCTAATAGGAACAGCATGTTCCTGTTTTTAAGAATAAATGTGGAATGTTTGGAAAAATCTACAAATGGGCTTGATTTTGATCTCAAATGGAAAAAAATGTTTGTTAGTTTGCGAATCAGTTGGGCACACATCGCTGGATGTCTCCATAATTTATCCAAAAATGAAGGCTGGAAGCTCTGTGTCTGCTACCACAGAAGTCTGAAGGAGCAATAAAAATGTGCCGCTGTAAGTTGTCTTACTCTGTCTGTGCTTTTCCCCTCTCAGGGCAATCGTGGCGCTGGTATACAACGTACTGAAGGCCTTCATGGAGATGAACAGTACCTTATTTGATGAACTCACAGCCACTTACAAGTCGGACCGCCAGCGGTAAGAAGCTGCTCACATCATCAGCAGCAGCAGCAGGGGTGATGGGGACTCATGAATAATGTGATAGTTTGTGATGCCTCCAGGGAGCTGCTTAACACATTACAGGAACACACACAGTGCTACTATCACCCCACTGTGTCAGTCTCAGGATCAATATTAGATGTTGGTTAAAGAAAAGCCACACTGATAAATACTTTGAGTTAGAGCACCAGACTTCCGTTTAGAGTGACTGATTCAATAAAAACATTTCTTTATTTTTTTCACTTGGAGCTAATGCTTTTTTTGTGCTTAATGCTTATGTGTTTTTGTGTTCCAGTGAGAAGAAGAAGGAGAAGGAACGGGAGGAGCTGTGGAAGAAGCTGGAGGACCTGGAGCTGAAGCGGGGCCTTAGGAGCGACGGAATCATCCCAACTTAACAAAGACAGCGCCGCGCTCCCCTCTGTCCCTCCCCTGTCCTACTGCTCCTCTCCTCCTCCTCTCCCCGTCCGACTCCCCGCTCCTCCTCTGCCCTGATCCCGACTCTCCTGCCCTCGACATTAGCCATGTCTGCCCAGAGCTCCTGATACAGGCTGTCGTCTCTGGATCGACACAGAGCGCTCGCTGGTTTCTTAATTTTCTTTCTTTCTTTTTTTTCTTATGCTTTTTTTTTTTTCCTCCTGTGTTTGTGCGACTTACTTTACAGTAGATTCATTACGTCTGTTTTCATTATTTCAACAGCACTGTAAATAATTGTTTTTTTTTCTTTTTTTCTCCCTTAAACTGATATTATTGCAAATGGAAAAACAAAACAGTAATAATAATAATAAAAAAGGAAGAAAAAAATAGAAAATGAGAAAATCACTTGTGTGGGAGGGGAATTTAAACAAGAAAAAAAACTTTTTGGACTGTAGGACATGGAATGAACCCTTGGAAAATATTAAAAAAAAACAAAAAAAAGAGAGGTTAGATTGATTTTAACTCTTCACCCCAGTCTTCTTCAGTGTAGTCCCATATGTCATTTTTATTTTCTTGGTTCTCCTCTTTGCTTTTCCTCTTGTTGCCTCCATCTTTCTGTTCCCTCTCGGTCTTACCAGGCCCCAAGTGAACCAATCACAGTCGCCCCATTCCATCCAAAGGACACCCCTAATCTCCCTGGCCTCACCAACCTGTCTGCAAATTCTGCTTCCTGTTTAAAACAGGCAATGAATCGAACAAACAAACACACATTAATCGGACAACAGGGCCTTTCACAGTGCACACAAACACACCACTGACTCTTTAAATGTGTTTACATGTGTGTCCATGCAAATCAGGAGAGTACATAACTACATAAATCCTGACTAAAACTGTCAAACTTGGGATTTGAAATGCTGAAAATTGAGCAGTAAGTGTAGGGTTCTTTTTTCCCCCCTTTACTTTGGCGCCCTCTGGTGGTAGTGCCAATACAGATGATGTTAAAAACAACAACAACAAAAAGGCTCAAAACAAACTTTAACCGTGTGCAGTCATAAATGTTCCACACAGCAATAACTGAAATGGTGATGGGGGCTTTGTGCAAACTTTCTCCTGGTGCTTTTGTTTCACCTGTCCCGTGAGACGAGTGTCTCTTTTGAGTCTTTTATAGTTATTCAGCATCTCATTTTATTAACTTCCCTGGCAATGTGGCTGGTTGCCCGATGTTATAACAGAAAGAGATTAACACATACAAACCAGAAACAATTTGAATCCAGAACCATCTGCATGTAAACACACTCCTATTCATTTCCCCCTCTCCAAAAAAAAAAAGGCTACCTTCCATTAGCTGATTACGTTCCTTCTCTGTTTTTGACCCCGTCCCTCCTGCCATACCAGGTATCGCTGGTATCAGTCTGGCACTGGTACTGTCTGGCCATAACGGGGGACTCACAGCTAACGACAGACACACAACACACACACATGATAACGGGTCCTCAAAGGAGCGCCAAAAAAGAAAAGTACACCTCGTGTGAAAAGACGAGCGCCTCGCATCACCTCCCGCCCCTCTCGCCTCGTCCCTCTAAGCCCACTGGGGGGGCGCCGCGTTGACTTCACAGTATTACAGCAACAGTGACAAAAAAAGACAACCCTGTAAATTGTTATTGAATGCAGTACACTGATAATCTTGTATCTTGTAGTAATTTAGCCTATGTTTTTTGCTTAGGAAACTGTGGAGAGGAGTATCCAGTATATAAAGAGGTATTATGGAACAACTTCCTGGTATTTATGATAGTGTTTCCCCTTCTTTTAGTCTGTTTCTTTTTTCTTTCTGTCTCACTCCTCCCGCTTCTCTTGGTTTTTATCTCATTTTGAATATTTTGATGAAGTTTCTTTTGACCATTTGAATATATATATATATATATATATATATATTTATATATATATATTTATATATTATATATTTATATATATATATATATATATATTAATATATATTATATAATATATAATTTTCTCTTTGTGTTTTTTTTGTTGGTTTTTTTTTTTTTAGTTGGGGAGGGAGGGTGGAGGAAGGAAAGCAGGGAGGGGTGAGGGCAGGTAGGCAGGAGAGGGTCAGAGGGGGGAGGGAGGCGAGTGTAGAGGGAAGGCACTGAGCAGACCACTTTTGCCCTGTTGGGAGTCTTTGACAGTGAACCTCACCCCCTCCTCCCTTGCAGAATTAATGTGTGCTTTAGAATGGCCCAGATGTAATATGATTTAAAAGCTGAAAAAAAAAAAGATAAAAAAGGGTTGGAGAAATACAAATGTTTAATTATTTTAAAAAATAAAGAGATATTAAATTAAACCTGTTTTGTGATAAAGCCCAGATGCTGAATTGCTTTATTTCACTGGGTTCACAGGGTGTGTGTGTGTGTGTGTGAATGTGTGTGAGTGAGAACCGAGATCCAATTTTACTTTTTGTATGTAGACACTTTGCAGCCTGTTGCAAAACTATATCATGTGTTCACATTTCTTTAGCTGGATTAAAACAAAACAAAACAAAAGTCCCATAAAATAGTATTTTTGCACCAACACAATAATTCTAAAGAGCTTTTTGCTGAAATGATCTACAGCAGATGAGCGGTACCTGAAAGTCATGTACTTAAGAAACAGCAAAACATCCAAAAGACCGGACACGGGACCTGAGAGATTCTTCTGGCCCTTCAGTTGATCATCTACCGTTTATCGAATCCTCAGCGGAATTGAAGGGTGACTGTCGCAGGGAGAAAGAGCTGAGGTATGCCAAATGACAGAAGGAACTGCAATGAAAATCAGTGGCAACATTATTATGTTGTGATGAGATCAAATTTGACATTTTTAAGTCAAGTCATCACAGTATATACAGGGGAGAGATGTACAGTAGTGAATGTCTACAACCTGTGGAGGCTCTATTGTGGTTTATGTCTACGTTTCAGTCAGTGGTATTGGAGATCTTACCAAACCTGATGAAATTATGAACATAAAGTGATGCAGTACCATCAGGAAAGTTTCTAATGGGCTTCAGTTTTTAGCATGACAATGATCCCAAACACACCTAATGCAATAAATCATACCTGGATAGAAAGAAAAGCCACATAGATACACAATGAACACTCAAGGTGGGTCTCCCCACAGCTCGGACATCATCTTTAAAGCAGTGTGGGATCATCCTGACAGAGAACAGAACAAAAGGCAGCCAACATCCAAAAAAGATGTTTGAATGCCCTTCAAGAAGATTGAACTATTTCTGAAGGGTACTTTAAAAGAAATTGAAAGAATATTTACCTAAGAGAGTTCAGGCATTTGAAACATTAAACAAATCTGAAAGAGAAAGTTTTAGTAGACATTCACAGCATCTAAGAGGTTGCGCTTTAAAACACTTTAACCAAACTGGATCATTTGTATCCAAACCAAGATCAGGAAGACTTAAAGGAAGCATGTTTACCGGATGAACACATGCAGAAATAGTAAGACTCCATTTTTTACAGGTTGAGTTTGCCTACGAGAAAGAAGTATCTGTAAACCAAGACAGGAACCAACTCCAAACTATTGAGGTGGTGAGACTGGACGGCTGATGGGAGTTGGAACACCTGCAGTAACCAAGCAGCACTATGTTCATCAGAGACCTGCTCCAGCCCTCTGCGTTCAAGCTGTGAGCAGAAAGCCAAAGAGCCCCAACACACCTCAAAGCTTTGAAGAGCTGTTTGAAGACCAAGGTGGCTGTCATGGATTTTCTGAGCAGTCAAATGATCAAGACCAATAGAGCACTAAAACAAGAAGAAACACCCCTGACACAGGAAGATCCTTGTCAGAGGTGAAACTTGCTGGTACCTTTCTATGGAGAGTTTACATGTTCTCCTTTTGCCTACATGGGTTTTCTCTGGATGTGCTGGTTTTCCCCCACAACCCAAAAACATGCCCAGAGAGCTCCTCTGAACTGAACTGTGGTGTGTTGCAGTATTTGAGGTGGTCAACAGAGGCCAGCAGAGACCTACAGTTTACAGGTTTAAACTCGATCTGGTGAGTCGGTCACAGTTAAAGCGACACTTTAAAAGCCAAAGTTCATTCACACAAGCTGTTTGTTTATGTTTTATACAGGGAAATAAAACCTTTAAAAGAATAGACACTAAAAAACATCCACACCCCACAGAAAGGCCCGAGCCTATCAAGAGGTTCAAACCCAGAATTTTTCTTACTGAGAAGTAATAATCCTTACCACTGTGCCACCGTGCCGCCTCATGTAGCACAGAATCTGAGCTCCTGTGTCTGTGCTTGATTCAGTGCTGGTCACACCCAGGAGACTGGGCACACTGTGGACTGCCGTTAGGATCTAATTAGGATCATCAGTCAAACACTAAATCCTGGTGGCTCACATGAGGCTTCTTGCCTGGAATTTTCCCAAAGCCCCTGGACACATTTGGCTCTGAGCTCTTTACAGCAAAAAAAATAAAAGAATAAAGTAGTAACAACACTGCTGATAATTATATACACTCCTGTTTCTCCTCTCTGTACAGACTTTCTTTGATCCCAAAACAGTCACATAGGAGGGAAGAAGAAAAAGGAAGATCATTTGCATCTACGTATCTGCTGAATTCGTTCATCAGGCGAATATCTCCTATACTTTCCCATTTGAATGCATGGATTTCTGAGCCAGAGACAGCCAGGATCTGTGTGTCTGAATGTTTCTCCAATCGTTTCCGTTTCATTTGCTGTAAAACTCAACTTCCTGCTTTCTTCTTTTACCAGCATTAAGCGGTGCCTTTATTTCTCCCGTGATATGAATTATGCAACAACAGTAACGATAAATGTTATCTTACATGTGGCCTATGTACATTATCAGAGTAGAAACTGGTAACCAAATAACAGCCAGACTGTGGGAGTGTATATGCTGAGGTCACATGCCTATTACCAGCAATAAAGATGCTTTTTTTTTTTTGTCTTTTCTGTGCACCTTTTGTTATACTTAGTTTTAAGTCACATTGGTTATTATTAATATGTGTATTTGTGTAATTAAATTTAAATTCAGTAAATTCAAAGACCCTACAAAAACAGAGAAAACCCCAACAATAAGACCACAATGTTTGAGGTATGGCTTCTAATGATACTGTCCAAGAGCAGCATGTATAAAGTAAACAGAATTGGTCCTAGTACAGAACCCTGTGGAACTCCATGATTAACCTTTGTGTGTGAAGAGGACTCTCCTCTAACATGAACAAACTGTTCACGTTAGAGATGATTCAAACTACCGTTCAGTACCTGTAATTCCCACGGCATGCTCCAATCTCATGGGTTACAAGAAACGGCATTTGGATGCATTCTTACGTCAGTCCTGCACCTTTACTGCAACCTTTTATCCAGTTGTGTGGGACATATTAGATTGAAGCCATCAGAGACCGTCTCACTACATCAATGGTAGGAACAGAAAATCTCTTTGACTCTGACTTTTGTTTTTTTTCTCCCTTTTTTTAAGCTGAGTCATGCCCTGTCTGTCTCTCTGTTAACATTTTTATTTTGGAGTTCACAAAGTTCCTGTTCTGCTGTTTCCAAGGGTTCCTCTCTAAAAACAGAAAACTCTTTCACTCTGCCCCTCTGTCTCTAATGCACCTCTCCTCCTCTTTCTCTGCTTCTGCCAAATCATTGCAGAGGAAGCATCCTCTCTACTTTTTCTCCAGCCCTCTCTCATTTCTTCATTTCATTTCGCCTTTATTGCTTCTTCCATCACATAGCTGGTTCTTCTCTCTTCATTTCTTTTCTCTCTTCTTTCATGCTGCAGTATTAATTTGTGGACCCCCCCCCCAATAATTCCCAATAATTCCTCCTATTGTTTCCTTATTACCATTTTGCTTATATCGTCACCTCTTATCTCCTTCTTTGCCCTCCTTACTCCACCTTGGCACTCGCCTCCTCTGCTTTTCTTTCTTCTGATCTCTTTTCCTCATTTCTTTCAATTTACCCTCATTTCATTTTCCTTTCCTCCTTTGTTGTTTCCTTTGACTTCTCTTTACTTGTCTGTTTCCTCTCATTTCACTCCCTTACTCTCTCTTCTTCTTCTTCTTCTTCTTTTACCCTCCTGCTTTCATTGTGACTTGTTTCTTCATCTCTTCTGTTTCCTGTTTCCTTTATATTTCCTTATACTCCCTTGTTTCCTTATATCCTACCCCTTCCTTCTTGTTTCCTTGTGCTGATCTCCACCTTTTTGTGTCAAAGTCCTGTTCTTCTCTCCTGTGATTTTCCATCTTTTTGCATTTTCCTCTTGCTTATTCCCCTCCTCTCCTTTCTTTTCCCTCTTCATCAGTTTTCTCTTCTTCCTGTTTTTTCATTCCCCTCCTTTTCCTCTGTGGTGTCTTGCCCCTTCTCTCTTTCTCTCTCTCCATGTGTGGGGGGATTAAGGTGGAGGAGGAGGAGGAGAGAAAAGCCCTGACAGTTATGAATGTGTGTATATTAATATAAGCCTCATAATCCCATATTGCCTCGGGCTAATCTTTGCCTTTTTGTTTTTTTCGATGTAAAAACAAGAGAAGCAGTCAAGAGTTCAATCCACATTAGCGCACTGTGATGTGGAAATGCAATGCCCACCAGTGCACAGAGGATATGTGCTTTATGAGGAAGATTGTTGTCATGTTAATGAACTCTGAATAAGTCATGTTCTTATACTTGTTTGATAAGAACGTGAATGAGATGAAAGCTTTTAATCTTGTCTCTCATCAGTGAAGACAGCGGTATTAGAGGGTACGAAGCCTCCCACTTGCCTGTCATAAATAAGGCTACCGGTGTAGCAACGAGCCCACACACACATAACACAGCCATGAAAACACAACCTGTTGCTGTGTATTTATTTGGATTTGGAACATTCACGGAGGATTGGACCATCACAAATCTGTCAGCCTCTCTCAGCTCATCCCCTCAAGAACAGCTGATTGTCTTTTTTGTATAATAATTTTTTTGTATAATAATAAATTATATTATATTTAAAGCCTTTCAAAGTTACATGGACTTGGAAGTACATAACAGTATGGGGAACTTTTTAATTCACCTCCAGTGACAGGAAGCAGAGATGATGTGATACTTCCAAACTTATTCAGAACATGTGATCACTAGTCTTTCTCCATTTCACAACCACAAGCTACATTCATAAGTGTTAAAATATGACTTTACTGTTGTTAGAAGATTAGGATCAGATTATCAGATTATTATAGAGCTTTTTGACCAGCCACCTTTCCCACATGACCCCTGAAAGGCACATCTTAAAGTTTTCTCCAATGAATCATCAGCGAACAGACAAGACTCTACAGTATCAGTGCTTGTTTCTGTTTCTTTACATCACAGGCAAACTGGGAAAGTTGTGCCACAGACAACATGAGGCTCGAAGATGATTACAAGAATGTAACGTTGCCCTTTAGGTTGGGACACTTGGAGTTGGTCTGAAGATAATTTTGTTGCTATTTTTCTTTTTACAGAACATTAAATATATAAAAATGTTATTAGTATGAGTCGTTGTAATTGAAAAGGTTTGCTGTTTTTCTTCCCCTTTTTCCAGAAGTGATTGATTTAAGATGTACTTACCCCCTTAAGTGCAAGATCCCAGAGATTTTCTAACAAGTTTCAAAGTGAATTACTGTAATTTTCCAAAGTGAGGAAATGCTGGTTGGGCTTTAGTGGTTGTTACATGTGACGCTGGAAGAAGCAGAACTTTTACTTCAGTAATGATACAAAAGAAAAGGTCATCAAAGTACAACACTCTGTGTGTACACTAAAGTACAACAATTGAGGTTGGGGGATCATGTAACTCTTAGCAGTGGTGATGTTTTTCACTATTGTGTAGATTATGTGTTCTTCTGCAGTGAAACAAACCTCTGATGGCACATGATGTTACTGAAATGTACCGCTGTTTGTAAAAACGTCTGTGGTGTTCATTTTAAACTCTTCATTCTTAAGTAATGTTAAATTACCAAAACTTTTGTTTTCACTAAAAAGTTTTCAAATAAACCAATAAATATGTTTAAAAAGTACAAAAAACCCACAAATGATGCCTTACCATCCCTGAAATATCAGCATTTCATATACAAACGCTTAAAACAACCCTTATGTTGGCTTATGAGACATACTGTGCATACATATGAGCAGAGATGAATCTGTTGTGCCACATTTCCTGTGAACATCAAAAGGCTTGAAGTAACACAACTCAGTGATGTTTATTGAGGTGCCTTCTGGATGCAAGCAGACCCTAAATGCATGATAATGGTGATCAAAAAGCATGGTTTCCATCAGTTTTCACCACAGTAATGCAATTTTCTCTTTCACAGCCATAGTCTTGATTTTACAAAACACAGTCCTCCCATTTGCTACTTCTGCGCACATGACAAGGTCATGATGATGTACCGGGATGTTTTATCCACCTAGCAGAAAGCCCACTGATGGACAATACGGCTCCACGTTTTACAGCAATCAGCGGGCCTTGTTCCAGTTCTGCAAAAATCACCATCTTTCCTGGTGCTAAAGCTAATCTATCCCTGCCATGGAGTTTTGATACGTCATAGCCAGTGTCTTTTACTACATTACTGTCAGAGGGGCCATGTCCAGCCACTATCTGGCCATTTGGTATGTGCAGTCCTCTCCTGTGACACTTGATCCTTATTCTCACTATCAGCAGGATAACAAACAGCCTAGGTGCAACATTTGCTTTCAGAAGCCAAAGGATGAAGGGCCATGGTGACTTCAGGGTCCTGCTCTCAGCTGTGCTTTCAGATGCACAATTCTCTTGGTGCATATTTTATTCTAGGGATGCGTGCATGCTGTTTTACCCATCTCTCAACAATCCTTCAAAGTGTCTGGCTTTGTGATACAGTGAAGTTCAGTCTGATGTGCAGTAAAATGTATTAGACTGTGTGCTGCAGAGCAGCGGTCCCCAACCTTTTTTGCGCCACGGACCGGTTTATGCCCAACAATATTTTCACGGACCGGCCTTTAAGGTGTCGCGGATAAATACAACAAAATAAAACTAGTACCGGTACCGAAAAAAAGAAGATTTATTCATAACACACGTGAAAAGACCCAGGAAAACCGAACGATAAAAACGATAACAAAATAACGCTGAAAACCGATAAAAACCCTGAAAACCAGACATTTCACACCTGAGCCTCAACTCTTGCGGCCCGGTACCAAACGACTCACGGACCAGTACCGGTCAGAGGACCGGGGGTTGGGGACCGCTGCTGTAGAGCACCAATCATTAACACACACACACAACACTCAACTCAACAAAGTCTAAATGTCGCAGTGAAATGTAAAGTTTGTAGTGCTGCTGAACTGTTTGTAGGAATCATAAAGTAGAAATGCTCAAAAAAATAATAGTGATAGACTAAATTTAAGCTGACTTAAACAAGCAGAATTGCAGTTCACCTCCACTGGGTCTTATTAAAAATATCTCCTCAGCCAGTCGTGTTTTTAAAGAAGTGCCAACATTAACTTATTGTTATTATTATTATTATTCTTTTTTATTTTTTAGAATGAGTCTTCTTTCACCAGCACTCATGTCTAGATGAGAAGACAATCTAACTTTCCTCCTACATGTTTCAGTAGTGTAGATATTCCAAGTCAAAGAGTCACGAGACACTCCCACACTTTTACAATCAGCAGGTCTGAGTCTAGTTTGTCTGGTACATCAGTGAGCAACATGCTTTTGATGACAAAGAAATATAATTTGCAGCAGGCCAGGGTCTGTTTTCAGACTCCACATTGATTTAGTTTAACAGGAATACCTTATGTCTGTGAAGGTTCTCAGTCATCCAGTCTAAGGAGCTTGGAAAGAAAAGCGTCTGGACTTCTTTAGGTTTCCTTCAAGACGTTTTACCTCAGATCCGAGAAGCTTCTTCAGTTTTAAGAGCAGTTGGTGGAGAGTCCCAGGAATATGTGCCGTTTGTGTTCTTAATGGTTAACAATTCTTGTTGGAAATCGAAGTAAATGATCACAAAGACACAAAAAAGGACTTCAGACAACTACAAAAAGATGGGAGACCAATAAAAAACAAAAAATGTAAACAAAAAAGTGGTGCAGGCAGACCACTAAGAGACGACAAAGAAATAAAAGCAAACATTTTAACTTAAAAATGCAGATTCAGATTTTCTTCTTTCTTTTTCTCTTTATTTAAAGACTCATTTTCATTATTTAAGTTATCTCATTACATATTTACTTTGTTTTTCTTTCTCACAATCAAACCAGATATTGCACATATTTCAAGATTACACTGTGAAGCAAGACTATATTTAGATGTGCAATCCTACCTCTATCTAATTTAATTGTAATGACTTGAGCTGGAAATAATTAGTGTGTCTTCTTGCTTATTTACTTTTGAAAAATGCGGGGAAAATGCTACAAAGTCAAAAACCGAGGCCTCTGCATTATTAGTCTCTGAAATGTTTAATTAGGAGCATTTATTTGTTGCTGTTCCACCATCCTTATGCTGTATATTTCTGTGGTGCTAATTAATCCCAGTAAACGTAGCAGACGCTCTGACGGTGCTCGGCTTATTTATTAGGAGGAAATGCTCGGAAACTAGGAAGCAGGCCAGGAGAGGTCGGAAATCCACCAAGGACTCTAAACATCCACTTTGGCTGTTTGAAGGCAGCGCAGCTAAATATTTAACACAGCTTAATGCACCGTGTTGAGAAACAGACTGTCAGATTGTGTAGAAACCTCCCAACCACTCCCCCACTCTCACACATCCCTTCTTCCGCCAACTCCCTGACCAAGCTCGGGGGCCAAAGCATTTTTTTAAAAGCTGTATTTTAGAGAGTTTTTCTCCTTGCTGCCATCTCATGTAGTAGAAAGAACACAGCACAGATGCAAAACTTCATGATCTGTAAAACCAGCAGCTTGCTTGTGTGCAGATGCACGGGACAGGTGCAGGGATGTGAGAGCATGTGAGACGATGAGTTTTCATGAGTTTTGTATGTTTCAGATTGCTCCTGTGCTGCTGGGGAATGTTTGGTCATGGCAATCCACGACCTCACGTCTTACAGAGTCATGTTTTCTCTTATTATCTTCTCCTAATTCGCAGCTTCTGTGATCTTGTACATGATCTTCTCTTCTGCTCCCAGTAAAAGAACTGCTGCTCCATTCTCACCGTCACTTCCCTGCGATGCATCGTTCTTGCCTTACGTTTAAGCTATATGTAAGCCATCTAGTTGACATGGAAACTGAAAACGAAGCCATGAATAGCCCACAGTGGGCGACAAGGTGACTCACTGTGCATCTTCCTGCCTGGAAAATGTCTCCCTGTGACCAAACATCTGTTTATTTGAAGTTCCTGCTATTACGTAACAACCAGCCAGCTGAGAGCTTGCTGATGTAAATAATCATAAGTCATTCCAGTAGCTTTTTGTGAAGTCTGTTTTTTTTTCCCTCAGGTGGAAAGTGAAACGGTGTAATCAGCTGGGGAAATGCTTACGTGGAGACATAAATGAATAACTTACATAGATTTTCTTTTCGTAATCATCAGCTGGACACTGGCAGAAGCAAGGCAGGATGGTTATTCACCCAAAGTTTGCTCAAGTTTCTGCTTGAACTGCTGCTTCTGAGTATATCTTCCTAATAATTTAAGAAGACTTTTTCCAGCCATCTGTTTTCCACCCATCTCATCAACAGCCTGTTCAGCTTCAAACTTAGCAGGTGTATTGCTCTTGACCCAAGTAAGTTCAGTGCTGAGGTTGAGCTAGTTTTGACAACTTGACAAGAAGTGGTTCTCATGTTTTAGCTACTTGCTGCTCTGTTATCAGTGCTTCAGCTACAAAAACCGGGGTTCATGTTAAAAGAATGCAAGTTTACACCCTTTCAAAACAGTGACCACATGTTAACATGCCTTTATGGCCAATGCCCTGAGGACAAATTCTCTAAGCTTCTTCGCTGTTTTCTTGGTTCCCAGGTTGACAGACAGTGATGGCAACAGTGGAGATTTAAAATGCACTTTATCACTCTGGCACAAAAAGCAATTTTAGACCCTTTAAACTGTTACAGAGTGTTGTTATATTTCAGGTGAAGTTGGGTGATGCTGTGCATGTGCCGATAAAGGATTTTGTTCTGATGATAACTCTGAAAACAGTTCACGATTTTCACCTCTGGGGACCATGAGTACACCACGCCAAGGACCTTTAATACCGACACAATGTAATGGAGGAGTTTGTCTAAGGAATTCAACATCAGCTTTACTGATCTTGACTTACTGATCCTCCACTAATCTGACAAGCATAAATATGTGAAGCAATTTCTATAAAAGACATTAGCTAAAGGGGAAATTTCTTATCACTGTGATTCGAATGGAAATACCACAAAAAGCCTGAACAGCGCTGATCATAACGTGGAAATTCATGTACATATATTCATGTACATTTGGTCAAATTACAGTATGCTTGATGCTGTTTCTGCTACCCCTCAGTGCAGCATTCAACCCTGTTGGCCACAATATTTTGCTGCAGAGATCACAACGTGTCATTAATGCTTTTCTTGGGTAATATTATTAGAACTAGAATTGTAGTCTTAAAGACATGAAGACCTGGATGATCTGGAAAATATCCAACTTCTAAATTCAGACTAAACTGTTATTGTGAGTTATTGTACTCTGTTCTAAAAATCTCAGAAACACGATGTGTAGCTGATACTTACTTTAGATGGCATTACCTTGACCTCCAGTAATACTGTCACGAACCTTGGAGTCATTTTTGACCAGGATGCCTGAGGCTTCTTTTTGTTAAAAGGGAGTTTTTCCTTCCCACTGTTGCTAAGTGCTTGCTCATAGGGTTGTATGATTGTTGTCTTTCTAATATTGGAGGGCCTTTACACTATAATATAAAGCATCTGGCTTGTGGCTTTCTTCCTTCTCAAGTAAAGAAACCTTATAACACTCATCCCTCTTGCTGACCGTCTTCAAATATGGCTAACGTTTGATATCAGGCTTCTGTTTCCCACTGCTGAGACTGTGCGTCTTTACACTGCTGCAACTGCTACTGTATATCCGAGATTAGGAGGAGAGTGATTAACTAAAAGCTCCAAAATGAGCCTATTCAAGCTGCAACATTCAGATGTAGGAAAGGGGATTCAAAGAGAGAGAGAGGGGGTGCAAACTGCAGCGGGAGCAGAAACAGCTGTAATTAAGCACTAATTCTAAAAACAGTAAGGCAAAGTCATCACAGGCAGGTTACCTCAGGTGGCTAATCCAAATGCTTCAACAAAGCTTATGCCTGGGAGAAAAAAAAACACAAAAAACAAAACATTTACATTTCAGATTCAAGAAGTAGTAATTAGCCTACAGCGGAAAAAGCTTTGTTAAATGCCACAGCAAGCTGTTCATGCACCCGCCAGCTGACACAAAGTGGCTATTAGGTGTTAGATCCAAAAACAGGAAAGCAGAGAGAGACAGAGGAAGTCCCATAATAAGAACAGCAACAAGGCAAAACACTGAATATAGTACTGTTGTATAATATCAAAGGCAGCATTAATAGCTCACACTTGATCCAGTTCTGTCTTCTCTCTGGTTGTTCTATTGTGTTTTACGCTGTCACACTCTTATCTGGCACTGTGTGCCTTTATGCAGCCCATATGTTCATCCACTGTCTGAAACAGGCTTTTTAACTCCTTCCTCCAGAAAGCATTTTTATTGTGATTGGCTGCCCCTCGTAGGGGCCAACAGAACGTTTAAAAGTGTCAGGCTGGTGTTTCTGTGGTCCCAGCCAGAGCTGTGTACCTGAGTGTGGGAGATGGCCATAGGTATCTGATATCTGCTCTGTATGACATCATACAGAGCCTAGAAAAAAATCCAAATCCCCCAAATATTACTTTAGTTTCAATTTTGACTGTAACTTGTTTAAGATAATCATAACACTCACACTCTGATGAACACATCGGGAGCAAATCAGGGATCAGCGTCTTAGCCAACGATACTTTGGCATGCAGACTAGAGCAGTGAGGCACTGAACCACCACTCTCACTCCCGAGTCAAGCCACCCCATCTGTCCTTTTGCCCCATGATGACTGAAGACAGGCTCTGACTGCGGATAAACAGAAGAATATGGATGGATGGATGTTTACCAACAGAGTTGCTTTATCCATGTTTTATTTTGTAAAAATGATGGTTACGTGAAAAAATTGATCATTTTCTCAGTGGATATATGCTGTGGAAAATTAATAAAGGTGTTCCTGCATATGACATCTGAGGGTCATGAGACTGCTGCTTTACCACAGAAAGAGGGATTCATGCCTAAACCCTGGCGGTCAAGTTGTAGCTGTGGATTACAGCCACTGTCTGTGCTTGTCAACTGAGGACATAGAGAAATAGTGGAAACATGGTTTTTTTTTTGCCAAGTGGATCCCTCCAACAGGTCAATCTGTCCTTGAGAAAACTCTTTCTCCAATAAGTGTAATGGACCTCTTTTTATTGACTAATGCAGCAATTTAGACCTCCCGCTGGCCCCCTGATGCAGCACACTGGCAACACAACAGAGCCCTGTCTGTATGGCATAAACCCCATTTACCACCATGTCCCTCGGCTATGCTATTCTCATCCTCCTCCCACCTTTATCATCAGTCAGCTCCCCCTCCACCCGGTGTATTTTTTCCCAGGATGACCTAAATCTGGGGCAGGGTTTGGAGGTTTGGTGGGGTCAGTGGACTTTGGGGTTGGGTGGGGGCAGAGAACGCTTTGATTTTTGATCCTCTTCCTTTTTAAGGAGCAAGTGAGAACACTGGTGGAAGCTGCACTAATTAATTCTGAGATCAATAAAGAGGGATGCAGCTATGCCTTCCTCCAGATGTGCAGGCGGTTCATTGATCGGCTCTGGGCGGTTCAATACTTCTATCTCTGTATAGTCCCACTTTCCTTCCCCAAATGAGGCGTCAGTGTCATCCCACTGCTGCCTTTGATCTCTACCATGTGACATTTACTCCTTTCTACTCAATGAGCAGGAAGCTGGAATTAGCTAATGCTGAGATGTGGAGCTGCACAGACAGAAGATTTCGGTTTCTTCCTGCTGATTTTTTTAATGCTCATTAGGGACCCGGTGTTTTGTTTTGTTCAGTGCCCCCGACATCCAGAATCACATTTGTCCAGCTCATGGCTGGAGCGTGGCTCACTGTGAGGATGGTGAGCACCAGCGCCTTTGTCACAGGAATAAAGCAGGCCTGCTTGCTAAATAATGATTGGGTTTAATTGAGGGGTTGGTGATCCGATGTAATTAGAGTGATTACAGTCATTAAATCTCTATAGAAGTGCTCTTTTCTGTCCAACATGGCCAATCAACGATACATGAAGCGGTTTAGCGATGAGGTGGAGTTGACCGCATCAGCAATAATGCATTTTAGTTTTAAGGTCGAGAGCAACTACACTGACACAAACCTACAACTGCTTTTGCTTCACAGCAACAAATAGGAACGATGTCAAGTTGGATTTTTATTTAGTGCTTGTAAGGTACGGTCTACTCTGGCTCGGGTTATTTGTTATTGGTGTCTTTTTATTGTTGTAAGCCTATTCAGACTGGGAATATTGTTTAATATGTGGCATAATAATAAAATCAATCAATCAGGCCTACAGTTTCCACATTACATCATACCTATAGGCCACACTACTTCGTTGCTATAGGAAACATAAATCAGGGAAATTTGAAACCCTGCTGATCATTTTTTAATTTGAAAGTCCACACTTGTGTGTTAGTGTGCACTCGATTTGTCATGTGGCCCTTTTCCAGGGAAGAATATCAGTCTCGATTACAAGTCACCAGAGGGCAGTAACGCGTAATCCGACTACTTTTTTCAAGTAACGAGTAAAGTAAGGGAATGCTATTGCAAAAAAGGTAATTAGATTACTGTTACTTTCCCGTAAGGATGCTGCGTTACTGCGTTACTAAAACCGTGATTTTTTTTTGCGAGAGTGTCTCATGATAATGACGTAAGCGAGCGCGACTTTCGTGGCAACAGCTGTGTGCAGATCAACAATGGATAATATAACGAGTGCGGCAGAGAGGATGAGCGTGCAGCGTTTAAAGCGTGGAAGTACCGACCTTACTTTGAGTTTGATTCCGTAAAAAGTAACAAAAACATTAGCGTCCGCTGTTCACTGAGTGGGAAGAAAACTTCTTTTTACGCTGCCACGGATTGGGAAACTCCCAGATGCTTCCACTGACCGCTGCGGCACATCTGCACCAGGGCAAACCTCCGCTTGCCCCACTCCTGCTATAGAGGTGAAAATAGAGCAACGGGACCACTGAGTCTTTGATTTTATTTATTTTCTGCTGTGTTTTATGTGCATTTATTTGAAAGAGTGAATGTAAACACAAAAAATATTTTATTTTATGTGCTGGAATGTGCAGAAAATAGGTTTAAATGTTAAACAAATTTCTTCCAGTCAGAGCATGTTGCATATAATTTAATGTTTGCTTGATGCGTAAAGTTAAAAGATTAAAACTGATAAAACTAGTTTCAAAAAGAGACTTTTCCATTAGATTACATTTTATATGATGGATTATGCAGAAAAAATAGAATTGGGCTGAAAGATCTATCGCTTTATCACCTATTCAGGTTGTAAATATTTTTTTTTTAAAAAAGTAACTAAGTAACTAATTACTTTTGAAAATAAGTAATCAGTAAAGTAAAGGGATTACTTTTTTGGGGAAGTAATCAGTAATTAGTTACTGAATACTTTTTTCAAGTAACTTGACCAACACTGCAAGTCACTAATTCAACACTGATGATGAAGCATGTGTATCGCACACCGTGTTGTCTGTATGAGCATCTATGTAAAACTCAATGTTTTACTTTATGTACACAGTGCATGTGAAATATCATCTGTGTGATATCACCTGCTGGTTTCTATACTATATGTTGCCTGTAATGATCTTAAATAAGGCATTTTAACATGGCAGTCTGTGTGGATGGACTCACTTTTGGAGTCAGTCACAAGTAGCCACTGCACAAACTGCACATTTATGTTGGCTTAGCACTTGAATTTTTATGTAAATGGTAAACGCACTGGTTTTTACACAACACTTTTCTACTCACACACTTTCTCCCTGTGTCAAGTTTTTAACATGCACCCTGATGAAAGCATCAGGACCACCTTGGGGATACTTTGACCGTGGATCGAAAAATGTAGTAGACTCAGCTGGTGCAGGTACTAGCATTAATTCAGACTGCTTCATGGACATTTCTATAATTATATACAAAACTCCCGTAACTTACTTTGCAGTATGGATTGTTTCTTTACCTTACAAACAGAACCTGACATTAAAAAGCAAACACAGCCTCAGTGTGTGTAATGGACCTGAACACATTTCACCCAAGTGATGATACTTGTTTTGTCAGCCTGCTGGGGATAAAAAAACTTCCCTTCCACCCGTCTGCAACACAAACACTACTTATCGAAGAATTAAGGAAGCGGAACCGGCTGTTCAAACCCCCACAAGGCTGCCCGCTGGGATTGAAATGATGGGACAGAGGCGTGAGTTTCTCAAAATGGGCTCATTGAGTGCAGCACGGAGAAGATCTTGGAGAAGCACGGCTGCCGTGAATACTCAGAACAAGACCTCTGAGTGAAAAACTGGATTACATCTGGAGGGGCTAGCTCGAATAACACCTTTGAGCGCAAATTCGATCACATCTTGGGGAAGTGCACTGCGGTCGTGAGTTCTCAGAACCTGCTCTTTGAGCAAAAAGAACGACAACATCACGGAACGTAAGTTTGGATAACATCATAGAAAGCTCACGGCTCTCCAACGGGAGATTGAGAGACCAGTGTTGGACTGTTAGAACAGCTTTGAAATTCATATGAGTTGTTCGCACTAAAGTAAAAAGCACCATCACTTCATGCGGATACCCTCCAGCTGCGGTCGCAAGGCTGGAGCCGAACAAAAAACACCCTGATAACGACTGTGTTTAATAATGGATTGGATTTATATAGCGCTTTTCAAGGCACCCAAAGCGCTTTACAATACCACTATTCATTCACACACTGGTGGAGGCAGCTACAGTTGTAGCCACAGCTGCCCTGGGGCAGACTGACAGAAGCGAGGCTGCCATATCGCGCCATCGGCCCCTCTGGCCAACACCAGTAGGCAAGTAGGGTAAAGTGTCTTGCCCAAGGACACAACGACCAGGACAGAGAGCCCAGGGATCGAACCGGCGACCTTCCGGTTACAGATGCGATTCCCAACCCCCTGAGCCACGGTCGCCCGGTTTAGACTGTTCCTTCCCATTCCATGCAAGGCCACCTGGGTTGGCTGAAGACTGTTTACTTAGCCTAGCAGGGCGAAGGACACTGTCTCAGCTGAACTCTGGACACGCACACACATACATATACACTGATATGCACACACTCATCCCCCCTCCCTTTCCAAACGCCTTCGACGCTTATTCCCTTCCGATGCTGACGGTGGATCAAGGAGACCAGCGCACGCAGGCCCGGATGCACTGTCTAAATCGGCTGTCTCTCACCCTTTACCCACCCCTGTTGCTTGTCATGTGTTTCTTTGGTGTATTTAGAGTTTTTTTCATGTGCTATGTGCAGAGGTGTTTTTTTCTGTTCTCAAACTGATCTCCCTGTTGGAGCTCAGTCTGGGGGGAGTTATTTTTTTCTCCTTATCTTTCCTCATGTGGTGCATTTTCCATTGTTATACCTCTCTGACCTGTCTTCCCCATGTGATGTTTGTGTAATGTATGTATGGTCAGAAGGGTAAGTCGGCGCTGGCAAAGGTCGGCAGCCTTAACCCAATTTCCTTCGGGGTCAACCTTCAGGATCAATAAAGTTTTATTGAATTGAATTGAATTAAATATCACCGGTAAATGTATCAGCTTTTTTTTTTTCTAATATCCTTCTGGGTGACTCAAAAGATCCAGAAAGCTGCAGTTCCTTGACTGTAAGCAGCCTCTGTTAGATTGCATGCAGTCATTTCATTCATTATTAATATAAAAAATATTGTCAAATTCAGTTTAAACAAACATGGGTGAATCACTCGCGAGGTACCTTTTTAAATAATGCTGTCTTGGACAAGTCTAGAGAAATCAACCTGAAATAGCGCTGGATGTGCAAAAACACCTGCAGTGAACACACTGTACAGATATTAAAAAAGATGTTTAATAACAGTAAATGAAGAAAATACTCTAGGTGATATTTGACTTTATTATTTAAGCTGTATTGTGTGTTGGTGTTGTCCTTGATGGCATTATGTTATTGTTAAATTGCACAGGTGTTCCTAATAAAATGCTAATTGAGTTTAGGTAGCGACACACCAGCACTGACTCATCATTTCTTTTCATGGAGGAGTCTGCAAACCCAATAAATGGAAGTCTAATAGTGACAAACTATTAGACTTCCATATACTATTTGTGATGGCTGCTGTGTGAGCAGCTGGGTGTGGCCTGTGTGGATCCTTGTTTCCTGTGTCTGCCTCTGGGCAGGGTCTGCCGTCCTTGCACCTGGAATAATTCATGACTATCAATGGAGGGTGTTTATGGCCAGCTTCACCATCATCTTCATTCTAAATTCTTGTCTACATACCTAGTTGTCTATGTTCTCTTGCACAGTTGGCATTTTAAAAAGAGAGTGCAGTGACAAGAAGTGGGAACTCAGAGACTTTTGGAAATGACCCTTTAACAGATGTATTTCTTGGAGTTCCTTTCTCAAGTAGCAAACATTAAATTTTGCAACACAGTTTACTGCAAAATGTGCAAAATTTACTTAGTTAAAAAAGCATGTCGTGTATTTTGTGCTTGATGCTGAAATAAATTGATGGTGCCTATATTTAGAAAAGAGTGCAACTTTTCTAAATCACCTGTAAAACGAACCAGAACTGTGAGCACTGCTTGTGGATTACACTCACGCTGTTTTGCTCTACTCAGTGAATCTGGCCTTGGGATGCAAGACAGATGTTTAAATGGGAAATTAGCACCAGGCAACGCACATGGGTGGTCTGTGTCCTCAATTGAAAATCTGGGATGCTGTGAATCTGTCAGAAATATTCTGTGTTGCAGATTAGTTGCATTTTTTTTTTGACAATGTCATATCTAATCAAACATAGGAGTTTGTCTTTACATTGTGACCTGCTGGCATCCAAGATCCAATTAAATTCAGAAAAAAAGTTTTTCAAAATATTGTTTCTGTTTCTGCACATCCACATGCATACGTCTTTTCACACCTGACTAACCTCATCCAGAAACTACAACAAACTGCTAACCACACTTGGAAAAAGCAGGAATTTTATCATACTGGCTCCCCTCAGTGGGGATACCTCCTCTTCTGCACTTCTGTGAGGTGATTGAGACCTAAGTTATTCCAAGAGCCTTTGACAACTTCATATAATCTCACAGTGACAATGAGATAAGGTCTCCTTTAGGGGCCATACCATCACTCACTCCTCCTTTTTGTTACCACACCAGATCC
>NW_024583017.1:0-4135 GCF_018398535.1 Haplochromis burtoni
CAGATTCACTGAGCGCTCAACACAGACAGCATCGTCAGAAGGAAAGTTGATAAAATAAATTACAAATTTTGTATTGTTCATACATGTGCGTACGAAGCGAAAGCACTGTGTCGAACGGTTCAATATCGATAAGAGTATCGTTGTATTTATATAAGTTGACCACTTTTGGGCTTTATATATTTTCCTGTTTTATGCTGGCTTCCTTCCACAGTCCAAAGACATGGGAAGCCATATATCTTTCTTGCACTGTCATCAAATAATGAGGAATGCTGTCCAGTTACTTCTGAGTGTCTCTCAAAAGTAACCAAAAATGTATAAATGTATAAAAATATCTCCAATTCCTAAACAATGAATGTGATCCTGTTGTTAAACCCTCTGTAACTTAAGTCTGCATTTTAATTAGACCTGCTAGCCTGAATTACAGAACCAATCAGATGGTATATAGAGTCAAAAATACAAAAATCATCCAGATACTTATTCTGGATGTGATTTTATGTGTTACAGTATAATCGATTGGAATTACTATAAGCAGTTTAAATGGCATTCTACTCTAATCACAGGTTATATTTTAAGTTTAATCCTTTTTTTCTCTAAATTGAAAACTTCAACTAACATAAACACAAACACATAAACATCTTTTGAATAAGAGATTTCTTTTATGGGTTACATGATGGTGTAAGTTCCAGCACAGCTATTTAGTTTGCGGAAGTGCTCCGAGGCCCCTATGAAACACATAATTGAAAGACTCTAATAAATTAGAGGGGTGTAGTATGATTTTTGTTCTCATGCTGCATGACAACCTTACTTTTGTTTTGTTTTTTCCAACGTTTTTGTGTACAGGGTCCAAGTTGAAGTCCACAGGAAGAAGTGCTGCTGTGGAGAAGAAAGAGAAAGGAGTGTCAGCAGAGGAGGATGAAAAACCTCAGAAACCACGAGAGTACGCTGGGAGATATCTTTTCATACCACAGTGAACCGAGCTAAGAGAGATTCCTCACACATCCTTTGAAAATCGAATCTATAAACATGACTCCATCTTAAAGTGGAAATGTTTTCAGCGTTAATCACACCCTGTGGATGAATATGATTGAATATTATTTTGGCTTTTCCCTACAGTCCCAACATGGTCATCCATGTGTGCGATGAGACCAAGAACCTGAAGCAGGACTTCACTTGTCCCAGAGATCTTCTGGTCAAGGAGATGCGTTACTTTGCTGAATATTTATCTGTGGACCCCCAGAGGTGGGAGGAAGTTGACATCTCAGTCCACTGTGACGTGCAGATCTTTGACTGGCTTATGAACTACGTCAGGAGGAACTCAGCAGGAGAGGGAAACAAGGACAAACCCCGACTTGGTAAAAAGAAACAAGAACGGAAAACAATCAACATTATTACACATCCCTAAGCTGTCATTTACACCACCTGTGGCGCTTGATTTATTGGTCACTAAACGTGGTGTGTGTTTGGTGCGTCACTGGCTGCGTGTTCTGTGTTGTTTGTCGTTCGTGGGGTTTGCTTGGTTGGTCATGTGGTATTTGTCGGTTACAGAGCCCAGCAATGTGATCTCAATCCTGATCTCCTCCGAGTTCTTGAAGATGGACACGTTAGTAAGTGTTGTGACATGTGACGCAAGGTGTGGTGATGTGCATCGGGCCTTTTGTTTTTCAGCTGTGAACACATTTTCTTAGATATATCCAAAAAAAATGTTACAGCAAAGGTGCAAAAGTCTCACATTTGCCCAGTAAGGCGCAGGCAGTGTGTAGAATGATAGTTCAAAGGTAACAATGGGTAATTGCTCCTAATCGACAAAAAAACAAGAGGCCTACACACAGAGCTTTGTTAAGTTAGTGTTGCATGAAAGTGCAGATGTTCTTTTGCCCCCGTGCAGTTATGGTAGCAGTGTTTTCTCACCATTACTCTTAAGAAGAGCTAGAACTGCTAAAGAAGTGTTGACATGGTTTGGACGGAGCATTGTTGAAAGGACATTTCCCATTTTTGTTTGATGAGTGCTCTGTATATGCGTCTGGCTCAGGTGGAGGAGTGCATCCAGTACTGCCACAAGCACATGAGTGCCATTGTGGCTACTCCCTGCAACATGAACTGCATAAACAGCAACCTGGCCACACGGATCGCTGAACTCTTCAGCCACAACGAGGCCGACGACATCAGGGACAAAAAGGACAAGTTTAAAAGGTAAGAGGGGCGAGCTGCTTTGCTTATTCTCGGCACCGTATTTGTATTCTGGGTCTCTGTGAATATAAATATTTGGACAAAGCTGTGAATCAGCTTTGCATCATTCGCATTTCAAAATAATCCTTTTTTAACGCCGGGCCTCAGCGTGGACCCTCAGTTAGGGTTAGTCTTAATCTAAAACAAGCCATTTTAGCTTCTTCCCCCTCCATTTGTGCTAACTGCTTCTGATTTGTTGCACATAGCAAACAGAAGGTTCGAACCGCAGAGAACATCTTCTTTTGCCATTAAATGCAGTTGTGTTTCAGTTCAATATGAGGACTCAAATGCAGATAAGCAACACCAGGAACAACGTGGAGACAGGGGATGGAGACAAATATATGCACTGAGACTTTGTAGGGAAATGGGACACAGGTAGGAACAGGTGGGACAGGAAAAAAGTAGGAAAAGACTGGGAATAAATCTACAAAAGATGCACAGGGAGAAGTGTCAAAAACAAATCACAAAGTAACTATAGCTGAGACAAATGAAATAATAATTAAATAACCACGAACCAAAACTTAAACTCATTCAGCGCTGACTGAAGCCTGAGCTTTTGGTATGAGCATCTGCCAGTGTAATAGTATATTTCCTCGAATTCTCAATGATCACAGACAAGTTAAAAGTTCTGTCAGTAACACTATGACGGCTGCAGCAGTTCAGCTGCAGACAGATGGTCTCTTTAAGCTCCACAGATTCGATGTAGAGAACAATGCAGTGACTTCTCTTTTTAGCCAGTTCAGTCGAAAGATCTAGGAAGTGTCAGACTTTTTTACATGATTCCTACGCTGAAGTTTTGTCAGGTTACAGTTTCTCCATATAACACCAATAAAAGAAATATTGCATATGTTGCATTAAATAACTGAAGCACAAGCACAAAGGCTACTGTCACAAAAGCACCTGGTATAATTTTACTAAAGCAACAGTGGCTTATACTTTTATAACCTTTTATTAAGATATATGCAATATCAGCTCAAGTTTGATCCTTTCTTGTCTTTCACCCTCAAAGCAAACTGTTTCAAAAGAAAATTGAGCGACTCTTTGACCCAAACTACCAGAACAGAGATTCACCTGGAAATGCCTCAACTCTGTACAGGTGAGTATAAGCTTTTTATTTTTGCATTGTGTTTCTTTTTATGCTCTGACATGTGTAGCGAGCATGTGAATATTCTCTGCTAATTTAATTTATATTCTTTGTCATCCTTGCTTTTCATCCCAGGTGTGGTCTGTGCCTTAAGCTGTTGACCAAAGACACAGAGAGGAAAATTTCTTGTGTTCCGGGCAAAATCAATATTGACGCTCGTGGAGAAATCATCTATACACACATCAGGTATAGCAGCATGTTTTAATGGCTGTTTTAAACCTTTTACTTGATTGGCTGAGTTCCTGATCACAGTGTGTGTGTGTGTGTGTGTGTGTGTGTGTGTGTGTGTGTGTGTGTGTGTGTGTGTGTGTGTGCAGACAGAAGAGTTGGGATGTGCACGAATACATCACAGGCCTGTATGAGGAGCTCAAGTCCTGGGTCTTGGTTTACTGGAGAATCTGGGGTACCATCAACTACCTCACCTGCTTCCGATGCCAGCAGGTTGGAGTGTTATAGTGTGTGTGTTGCACAAATGAGCAAAATGAATAATAAAGAGAAAGTGAACAGAGTAAGAGTGCGTGCAGGATATACTTGTAAAAATCATTTGTATGTGTGTGTGTGTAGGTGTTTGTATGTGCAGAGCTGACGCAGTGCAAGTACCACCCAGACAGCGTCCTGTACCCTGGCATGGATACAGAGAGAGGCTGGCACGGTGCAGGAATATATCCGTGCTGCAACCAGCGGGTTCTCCGCTTTGACCCCACTGGGATACCAAAGGTATGCATGTGCATACACACACACACACACACACACACACACACACAC
>NW_024583017.1:4160-7985 GCF_018398535.1 Haplochromis burtoni
TTGTGTTTGTGGGTGTGTGGGTGTGTGTTTGTTGTGGTGTGTTGTTGTGTGTGTGTGTGTGTGTGTGTGTGTGTGTGTATGCACATGCATACCTTTGGTATCCCAGTGGGGTCAAAGCGGAGAACCCGCTGGTTGCAGCACGGATATATTCCTGCACCGTGCCAGCCTCTCTCTGTATCCATGCCAGGGTACAGGACGCTGTCTGGGTGGTACTTGCACTGCATCAGCTCTGCACATACAAACACCTACACACACACACATACAAATGATTTTTAAAAGTATATCCTGCACGCACTCTTACTCTGTTCACTTTCTCTTTATTATTCATTTTGCTCATTTGTGCAACACACACACTATAACACTCCAACCTGCTGGCATCGGAAGCAGGTGAGGTAGTTGATGGTACCCCAGATTCTCCAGTAAACTAAGACCCAGGACTTGAGCTCCTCATACAGGCCTGTGATGTATTCGTGCACATCCCAACTCTTGCTGTCTGCACACACACACACACACACACACACACACACACACACACACACACACACACACACACACACACACACACAGACACACACACACACACACACACACACACACACACACACACACACACACACACACACACTGTGATCGGAACTTCAGCCAATCAAGTAAAGGTTTAAACACCATTAAAATGCTGCTATACCTGATGTGTTATAGATGATTTCTCCACGAGCGTCAATATTGATTTTGCCCGGAACACAAGAAATTTTCCTCTCTGTGTCTTTGGTCAACAGCTTAAGGCACAGACCACACCTGGGATGAAAAGCAAGGATGACAAAGAATATAAATTAAATTAGCAGAGAATATTCACATGCTCGCTACACATGTCAGAGCATAAAAAGAAACACAATGCAAAAATAAAAAGCTTATACTCACCTGTACAGAGTTGAGGCATTTCCAGGTGAATCTCTGTTCTGGTAGTTTGGGTCAAAGAGTCGCTCAATTTTCTTTTGAAACAGTTTGCTTTGAGGGTGAAAGACAAGAAAGGATCAAACTTGAGCTGATATTGCATATATCTTAATAAAAGGTTATAAAAGTATAAGCCACTGTTGCTTTAGTAAAATTATACCAGGTGCTTTTGTGACAGTAGCCTTTGTGCTTGTGCTTCAGTTATTTAATGCAACATATGCAATATTTCTTTTATTGGTGTTATATGGAGAAACTGTAACCTGACAAAACTTCAGCGTAGGAATCATGTAAAAAAGTCTGACACTTCCTAGATCTTTCGACTCTCTCTGGTACACACACACACACACACACACACACACACACACACACACACACACTTACCTATTCTAGGTGCAAGGTAATGCTTAATGCATTAATACTGCCTTTACTTTCTTAGGGCACCTTCACACTTGGAGTTCATTTAACACACATTTTATTGATAAAACAGGACAAGTAAATGTGAGGACATATAGATAGGCATAAGTCAGTTATAGGCATATCTCACTTAATCCATATTTATCCGATACCGGTATACTTGTACAGCTCCTTAGTTCATCTTCGTCTAAAACAAGCTGTTCTGCCATCCTCTGTCCTTTACGGCAACCTTCTTCTGAGTGGCTGCCCCTCAAAAACAGCACTGACATCATTCAGAGGCAAGAGTAGGAGAAAGACTACTTGAATTGAGTGTGTAGATCAGGCTTAAGCCTGAACTTCTGGCTCACGGGAATTTCTCGTACATGCGTTGACATAGTTATTTGAAAATGAAATGCTTAATGCGAGCATCCACCACTGTAGTAGTATATGTTAGTGGAAAATAATTTACCCCCTTAAGCCTCTGAGTTCATATTAAAACCACTATGAAGTGGAGCAGTACTCTTTCACACTGAGCTGATGCTGCTTCTGCTGCATTGCTGTAGCATACAGCTGGTTCAACATGACCAGGATATCGTTCTATAATCTGGACTTGGTGGTGTTGGTAGCATCTGACTGATCTAAAAGTGGTGGTTCACAGGTCATGTGACTTTTCCCCAGAATGTTATTAAGAACTTTGTAGCAGAATGCTACACATGGTTGCACATCAGATCTCTGAAACTTTAAACTGGATCCATTTAAACATTAACCCTGTCATAAGTCATATAAAGATCTAAACTATAGCGCCCTATAAAGGCTCAAAGGTTACTGCCCCAAAGCCTAATAAATAAAATGTGGAAATTGCTTCATTTTGTCGGTAGATCAAAGTGAAATTAGTCTGATTGACTGAACAGAAATGCTTGGTGTGTGTCCTGTGTGCTAGTAGATGCGTTTTCCAATGTAGAAAGAGTCTCAGCAGCAGAGTAGAATACAGTATAAAAATATTTCTACAATTTACCAAATTACCATTGGAAGAATCAGTGAAATCTTGGGACTTCAAGACAATTTTAATGCAAAATCTGGAGAATAACCTGAGAGTAAGGATTAAATATGGAACAGAAATTAAGCAGACTCAGTCTGTGTACAGATGTGATATTAGCTCAGCAAACACTTCCAAGGCCACATCCCTCAGGTTTCCAATGTTGGCCCCCACAGTTTTGTGGTTACAGGCTAAAGACAGTTTTCGTCTCATTTGCGTGCACCTGTGACGTGGTGCATGCTAATTAAACACTGTGCAAGCAGTCTCATTCTGGCTGCAGCAGAGTTTGTTTGACATCTCTCTCATTGGTGGGTAAAATTGACAAACACCCAAATTTACCCTGCAGAAGAAATCCTGATCCAGTTTGCTCGTGTTTGTGTGCAGGGCTGTAAGACGCGGGATCACATAGTGAATGTGCCCGATGAGGAGAACTGTGACGAGGAGACTTCAGCCCAGACCCGAGTCCTCAATGACCTGCTGCTGCACAGAGATGCTGTGTGTGTGTCAAACTCTCCATCGGCAGAGGGGTGAGTGTGTGAGGATTCTTTCACAATGTTCTTTTTGATTGTGTGTGTTATCGATGCACTAATTGCAAATGTTCCTGTGTGTGTGTCAGTGCTGAGGAGAGCCAGTCCAGTGCAGAAAAAGTTCAGGACTGTGACGTTCTCTTGGAGCCAACAGTCCTCAGATCTCTGAGAGGAGATGGCAGCACCGTAAGTCGCACACTTCCCATTTCTCTGTGTGCTTCTGTCTGTCTGCCCTCAGCCTTTCTGTGTTCTTACTGTGTCTACTTTGTGTCTTTAACCAGTTTTCCCTTTTGAAAAACTGGAGTCTTCAGCTGGTAGGACACTCTTTTTTCATGATATCTGTTTACTTTTTTAAAATGATTGAAAATTACAAATGAGGAACCTGCAAATGTTGCTTTAGACGAGAAAGAAGTGTGTGTCTAAAAGCCTTGACCTTTGCCCTTTCAGAGACAGCAGTCTCTTCTGTCAGAGGATGAGGAGTACACCACAGGGTCAGAGGTCACTGAAGACGAGGTTGGGGATGAAGAGGAACTCTCTAAGAAGCAAGGTGGAGAATTTATTCTTGTTTTTTGCATCAGCAGGATCTCATTCTCTATTTCATACGGCTGAAGGGGAGCCTTGAAAGCGCTTAAAAAGTGTGTGTGTGTGTGTGTGTGTGTGTGTGTGTGTGTGTGTGTGTAGTTGTGGATCGCAAAAATTCAGCTGCAGTTTCCAAAACTCAGTTGAATTTCCCAAAAAGGAGACATCAACACCTCAGCAAACCCATCTCCTCTGAAGATGATCTTCAAATAACGAAGGGACCATTTTGGGAGATCACCACGTGGTAGAGGCTTTCCTTGGAGAAGGAGGCTTTGGTTTGTAACCAAATGTCGCGATACAAAAAACAACAAAACTGTGGCTATAAAGTCAACAAGGGCC
>NW_024583017.1:18812-32350 GCF_018398535.1 Haplochromis burtoni
TATTTCAAGCTCATCTGAGCCAAAGGATTGGTTGGCTGACATGGTGTAACGTGTCTGCTTGTTTTGTGAATTGGTGAGAAACAAAACTGAACTTGTTTTGGTTTCTGTCATAAAATGCTCTCAAAACTTCTCGACAGGGTTTTCGTTGCTGTCAGGTCAATGTCCGTTAAGCGATAAAGTACAATAGGGGAGCGCTCCTATTTATGTGTTTTGGGATCAAAGCAAAGTTGCCACGTCAGAAAGGATCAAAGCAAAGTTACCGCATCACAAGGAATCAAAGCGTTCTAATATGTGCGCGCATGCGCACACACGTGGTTGTTTGTGTAATGTTGTTCACACTAAGAATTTTAAAAGGAAACTGACAGTTACAAAACTTTTTTTTCGTTTATTTGTATTTGTTTTGTTGTTGTTTTTCTGCATACCATGTCCAGCTTTTCTGTATAAAGTAATGAAGAATCTTGGATTTGGTGCTTAAAACTTCGTGAAACTGTAACCGTATTTCATTCACCATAAATCACTATCTGATTTCGAATAGTTTTCTTATCAGATACAGAAGTCTAAAACCAACATTTCTCTGCCTGGGCTGCCTTGTAGCTCTGCACGTTGTCTCTTCAATGTGTGACCCCCTCCCTCCCCGAACAGTCGGGGGTGAGTGCACTAACGTGTCCGGTGGTGCCGTTTTAATGAGTGTTTGCTGGAAAACGAAAAATACAAGGAGTCTGCAAGATGGATTTGTACGTTTTCACAATGGGGGAGTTTGCTTAAGTGCTAGTAAATAATTTTCTCGAGTGTGTACGTTACACATGCTAATTTTTGAAATTGTTTTTATTATTTTGCTAGCTAGCAAACTCCGGGATAAATGATTGAAATGTACTTAGTGTGATGCAATACGGTGCCGCTATTATAACAGTTAGTTATTGCAGGGTAATTTATGTAATATGCTGTGAATTTAACCAAGACTACACAGCAGTAGCAGTATTGCGAGTTACTTCCCCAAAGTGAACGCTTTAAACGTTAGCCCGATGCTTAACTAGCCAACTTAAGGCTTTCTGATTAAAGGCTAAAAGCGGCGTTGTCACCAAATAAATAGAATATTGATGATATTTTTGTGTATTGCTGCAGTTTTTTCAAGTATTAACTTGGTGCTTTTGGCAACCTTACGGGGAAATAATGGTAATATGGCTAATCCATATGGACACAAAGAATATAGACTTTTTTATGCTACCGAAGTTCCCTCGCTTTCATTCAAAATCTGCTTATCGTTAAACAACTTAAACTTTATAATGGCTTCAAACTCACATTAAGGCCTGTGGGACACTATCAGCCACTGAAACAGTAGACAAATGAATATTTCATACCTTAAGGCTGCCTGTTTGTTTAAGGGAGATGAACTATACATTATAATTGTATATAATAATATCACAGATGATAGATTTAATAGGTTTTTGAAAGATGCTTGTCCATTCTTCAAGTCTTATATGTTGAATTGAACCGAGTATGTCATCTGTTCAAAGCTTCTCCCAGTCAGTGCTGTTCTATGTGCCTGTCTTACTGTACATGATGTTATTAGCACAAACACTTTAAAGGTGATAATTTAGGACTTCAGCAACACAGACTGCAATGTAGTTAAGCATCTTACAGTTAGTTTTAAATGAATGAAAAAAGACAAGCAAACATCTGTCTCCTATTCTTTTGTGTCACGTAAGAAAGAAGCATTTCTCATGATCTGACTGAGGTGATGCGAAGTGAAATAGTCATCCTTTTTTTGGTAATGTGCTGGAAAAGCTTGAAGATGGAGATTGATAGTGCTTACAAATTGCTTGAATGTCACCCTGAAAAAGGTGTATGAAGTAAAATCTGATTTTGATGCGTTCAGCACAAAATTTAGTCACACAGTCAGGACAACATCTGATTTACCTTCATTGGGAAACATGTTTAAAGCAGGAGTTCAGTACATATTTTGTTTTTTGTACATATTTTTATAGATCTTTGTTTATTAACTTTTTTAAATTGTATTCTAATGTTTTTTTTTAATTCTATATATTTTATACATGTGTTACATTTACATTTTCATGTAGCTTTAAAAAAAAATTTTTTTTTTGTATTTTGGTATCTTTACCTGTCTCATAAATTCAGGGCTACATCCTTTCTATAGACAAAGAGCTTATCTTGGAGCCTTCAGCTTCTTCTTTAGTACTTTCATAGGTGGATGTAGGAAGTAACAATAATATGTGATGATAATCTGTGATACATGAAATAATCTTATATTAATAGTAATAATGGATCTGTTCCGGTCAGGAAAATGCTTGTGCAGAGGTTTCATTGTGCTTGACATTGTCCTTATTACCACCACAGCTCTGCCTCGCAGTGACAGTTTAGTTGCAGTTTCGAGGCTCATTTGTGTACCAGCATAAAGACTTTCCTCGCAGTGAGCTGTGATCTCAACTACTGAGCTGATCCATGCTATAGTTACAGCTGGATATTTTTTTCTCTTTCGTAAAGTGTTTTCATTGAACAGACTCATTCATTATTAATTGTTTTACATATTTTGTCTTTTACGTAAACAAAACACTGCTAGAATTAAAGTACTAGAAACAATTAAAATACACTGTAATTAGTACTTTTAGCAATTTGATAGATGCCTTTTATTATATTTTTAACATCAGCATGTTGAAGGACTTGTTGAGAAGAGAGTGCTAATTTATATGCTAAAATATGTTTTTCTTTTTGGCCAAGTTAGTGAAAACACTTTATTATCCTCTAATAGATTTTTTAAATGCTTGGTGATCATAGTACCCAAAACTAGCTGCATCAGGTAGTACTTCTGAGAGGATCAGAAGTCCCAGGTATACTGGTATTGGGTGTTGCAGCTGTAGGGATGACTCTTTCTGAAGCCTCAAGCTGACTGTTTCCTCTCAGATGTAAAAGGCTGATGATTTACAAAACAGACACTGCGTCGTTCAAATAGAAGAGGCTCATCATAAAATAAGAGATATTTTACTCTCTGAGCATTGTTTCTAGTGTCCATTCATCCATTTAGTTTACTCTGGTCTTAATAAAGAGCTTAAGAAGAGATATTGTTAGAACTTAGAAATAGGAGGAGCAATTCAGACGTTAAGTTTTTAATACGAATCGCTGGACAGAAAAAAGTGGCACACCTATTCGTCTTCAAAACAGGTTTGATTGACCGGTTAAAAGCTTAGAACACAAGATGCTGAAACTTTACATACATGGCTGTTACATACTGGGCTGAACTGGCAGCTTATCAGAAGTAGCTTTTGATGTTGGCAGTGTGAGAGCTGAAAATCCCAAAGTCATCCTATTTTCATCACTGACTGGTTTTAATCACGTGATGGCTTCATGTTACCCTGTGCTCTGACTAATGATCGCATAATGTTATGCTTACTCATTTCCTTTAACCCGACAGTCCTGTAATCCTCTCGTCACCGAGCGCCTCTTTAAGTGATTAAAGCAAAATGAGGACACTTGACGAAACACGATCTATTCATAGCACATCACCGCTGTTCCACCCTCATCTCCACCACCTCATCTATTTTTAACATTTCATTGTCAGTCCTCACAGCTTAAGAATGGAAACTGAAGGCATTTCTCTTTTCAGCCTGCAGATGGCGCTGCAGTCCTTCACTACATCTCATCCTGTTTTTCTGTTTTCCAGCTGCTAAGAAGGCCAAAAAGGCTCACAGACCTCTGAAAAAACAGCTGTCCTCGCCAAACTTCCAACGCAAAGAAAAATCTGAGAAAGTGAGTCAGCAGTTTCATGAATATTTCACTGCGGCTCCTTAGTGAAGTCAAACACGGCAGAGTTCAACCCAAATATCTGACACATCTTATCTGTAACCTACAACAGGATGAATTGTTTTTAGCTGGGTCTTATAAATAACTGAAATGCCCTAAATATGGATACAGAACTGACTTTGTAGCATTTTGGTGCATATCTGATATTAGTGGACATCCTACAGGAAAAAGCTGGATTTATTATTGATACTCCACAATATCTTATTGTGTGTCCATAAAAAGATCTCACACACTGACTTACACTTCCTTTTAGATATTCTGTCATAATTGTTGCTTATCTTTTTTACTTCAGTTTTACAACATTCATTATTTTGTCTTCAGAATGTGCTTTTTTTCCTCCCTCAGTCACAGACCAGGGACAACACGCCTTTCACGTGAGTAGACCTACATGTTTATCCTACTTACAAATTTGCTAGGCAGTAGCTGTGCATTGAAGTTTAATTCTTTAAAATGTAGCTGGAGCTAATATAAGGGTTCAGCACTTTGTATTAATCACATTCATAGACTGTATAGAAAAGATGGATGAAGCCACCATGTTCTCAGTAACTTGTTGTTGAAGTCCTGTTGTGAGGGGTGTGTCATTGCCTTTACAGTCTTGGTGTTTTAAAACTGGGCGTGGCTCCGACTGAAACAGAATTCATGTTGCCACATCTGTGTTTGTTTGCATATTTGGCTAGAAGGAATAAAGCATTATGGGTATTCAAGCTATCCAGACTTCACTTTTTGTCTAGCATGACTCGGATCTTGTCTGTGGCAGAAGAGCCACAGAGAACGATAGTAGCCCATAGACCAGCTGGTGCCCTCTGGTGATGGTAAACAGTTACAACAGGTAAACCAGTCCTGGGTAGAAACCAGTGGATCCGCTGAGCTCAGCTTTTAGGGTTTTCCATTAGGTGGTAGTTAAGGCCATATCATACCGTTCACTGTAATACGGGTATAATGTTGGGCAACGATAAGAAAATGAAATATCGCGATAGAAAATGGGTAAAACACACATGCGCAGTGCCTTTGTTTTCATACGCACATGGCGGAAAAAGCATGGCAGCGACGGAGAATGAGGGCGAAAGCAGATCGTTGAATGAAACGGATGAAGCAGAACTGGTTTGTAAAAATGCTGCAACTTCAGTGTGGAACTGGTTTAGCTTTCGTCCGTCAGATACACAACAAAGCACTATTTTTGGTAGAGCATGCTAGCGGGCCGTCGTTATTACCGTGTTTTTTGGAAAATACGGCACACTTAAAATCAATCCTTTGACTTTTCTGAAAATCGAGCGTGCCCCTTATAATCCCGTGTGCCTTATGTATGAGTTCTGGTTGTGTTTACTGACCTCGAAACGATTTTATGTGCACGGCGCTCGAGAATCTGTCAAATGTTTTAGTACGACTTTGCTAAGCTACGAAGCCGCACCGCTTGATGGATTGTCGGAGCATTACGGCTATCGTAGGCAGGAGCCTCGCGGAGTGATGCGTACTGTGCTTCAACATAATGTTACCGTATTGTGTGTGTATAACCTCTTTTAAGTTTTGTGGATGTTATACATGGTTATGCTGAGGATATGTCGGCCAGTTTCCACTGGAAATGCCTTTTGGTTAAACTGTCAGCAAGAAATTTGCACTGTTTCATTTTTATATAACTTTAATGCACATAAAAAAACAGCTGCTTGTTTAAGTGAAAATACATAGATTTTTTTTTTTGCACTAATAAAGTTGTGGAGTTGTATTTTGTCTAGTGTCAATTATATCATCAGTTATATCGTTATCGCAAATTTTCAAATATATATCGTGATAAATATTTTTGGTCATATCGCCCTGCTCTAGTGGTAGTACTTGGTGCCAGGTAATGTTTTTGTAGTTTCTCAGCCGAGTTTCCAAGTGATCCAGATCAATTTGAAAACAGACATCAACAGACTGCATGCCACCAATTGGCCAGTCAGTGGCTTCAGACCCCTTCACAAAAATCAAAACTGACATTTTTGAAATCCGGCAGTGAGGGAAATAGCGACACAAAACCCACCTCCGACCTTCAGCCCAACCTGTCTGGTTTTAACATTAGAACTTTCTTTTTTGATGAGGCTTATGGTCAGGGCTGGATCAAGTGACCCAGAATCCTACCTTAGTTACCCTGCAATAGGCTTAGGCTCTTGGGGTTTCCCACGATGCACTGTTTCTACTTTACTCGCCTCTTTGCACTCTCTGTGTTTATACACCCCTCTGCATTTAATTCTTAGTTATTATCAATCTAAGCTGTCCTCCACAGTTTCTTTTCTCCTGCCTCATGCCCAGCCGGTGGTGGCAGATGGCCCCGCCCCTCCCTGAGCCTGGTTCTGCCGGAGGTTTCTTCCTGTTAAAAGGGAATTTCTTTCTTCCCACTGTCACCAGGTGCTTACTTGAAGGGGGTCATTTGATTGTTGGAGTTTTCTCTGTATTATTGTAGGAACTATGCCTTACAGTATAAAGTGTCCTGAGGCCACTGTTGTTGGGATGTGGTACTATATAAATAAAGTTTAATTTGAAGTTGATATAGTGACTGTTCTGAGACACATTAGTCCCAGTCAGTAATCATTTTGCCATCTTTATGTGGAAGTTAGCAGGATCTGACTTCTGGTAGCAAGAATGTCAACAGCAACTGGTCAGAGGTGTGTTGCGGTGTTTGGTTTTGAAATGTTTCTCCTTCAGTCTGCGTTTGCGCCATGTTCACTGCATGTGGGAAGGCGCTCTGTGTCCTGATTGGTTGTCGTCACAGGCACAAGTTATTTTGACTTAGGAGTTCCAGGTAAGGTGTGGAGAATCAGGTCAGGACATTGTCCTTGGCTGCCTTTTCTCACACTTAACTGGAGATAGTCCCCTTAAGCTGGGTACTCACCCTGGGAAATACTCTGTGGTTAAGGGGAAGCTGCTCCTTTTCAGTGCCTGTTTGTTCCAGGTGGGGCCGAAAGTGTACGGCACCAACCTGATATAACAACATAATCTGAACGAATTTCTCTGCTGTAAAGCTGGATCAATAACATAGATTATACGTTTTTTTCAATCAATTTCTCGTGTTTGCTGTTTGAAGTTAACTGGTGCTCGCTCTGTGGGTGTTTGTGTGTGTTGTAGAGTAAGCGTCCAGAAGAGTAAGTGGGACAGCTCTCGCTCTATGCGCTACAACCAGGACGCTCAGCGAGAGGAAGGTAAAGGAGGACTCATTGATGCTTTTCTATTTTAAGCCACTGAGTCAGACTACGTTCTTTCAGTCTTGCATTAACCACTTTCTTTGCATGTTAACCAGACCAGCGCCGCATGGTGGAGATCATTGGCTACCTGACAAAGATGAGGTTTGGAGACCAGGAACAGAGTAAATCCAAGGATACTAAAGAGGTGGCTGTTTATTTACTGTACACCTAAAATGAGATTGATTGTCAGGGTGCAGGAAATGTGACTTTGACCAGGATTTATTGTCTTTCTTCACATCATGTGGTCAAGATTGGTGCTGAGCTGTCAGACCTGCTGTCCTTGTTTGTGCAGCTGCCTCATGTTGGATTGTTTTTCTTCCGGACTCTCTCTGTGTGTGTGTGTGTGTGTGTGTGTGTGTGTGTGTGTGTGTGTAGTGTGTGTGTTTTTCTTCCGGACTCTCTCTGTGTGTGTGTGTGTGTGTGTGTGTGTGTGTGTGTGTGTGTGTGTGTGTTACAGCCTGCAGGGGGGATCTACTCCAGACTTGAAGTGCAATTTAGGAGCTCCTCTCAAGTCAGACAGAGTTCAGAAAAGACACCCAGGTACATTTACAGTGTTACACACACCCTGGTGTCTCACTCAATAACTAAGCACTTTTTTCTTTCTTTACCTCTGCAGGTCTAAAACACGCTACGCTCAAATCCGAACAACATAAAGAAGCTAATGGGGGGAAAAAGGCAGTGGAGCTGCTAAATAGACCAGCATTAAACCCGATGACGAGGACAGAGACTTGCTCCTCAACCCCAGCACTTGTCAGCCCCCCCGCCCCTGCTTAACTCAGGTGACTATGTATTGATCACCGTCAACCACATCTCCTCTCACTCGGCCCACTGTGTGTTTGTTCAGCTGCATCCAGTCCACAAAAACAGCAGAACTGTGGACCCATCTCGGCTCATTAGAAATGCACTTTGACTTTCCTCAGTGTTTCTTTAAAGACGGACAGGTGGGGATTTCTACAGAAGGCAACTGGAGAAACGTATGGAAGTCCACTCATGCCAGTGGGAAAAGAAAAAGTCATTTGTATTTCAGAAAATATTTCATAGCAATGACAAACATGTATCTTATTGTAAAATACATAGTTTCTGTCTGTCCACCAACTCCTACACAATCAGGAGTTAATCAACCAAACTTGGCACACAGGTACATCTTAGGCCCCTATAAGTTCTTACCTATATCAGATACTATGGTGTAATCACATTACACAACTACCTACTGACCAACTAAAAGGACACACTTTGTGTTTATGCACCTATCTCACCTTATACAAGCATTGTATCATTTCAGTTTCACAACAGTAGCATCTCATTTACATCAGATGTTATAGTTGTGAATATTTTGATATGCAATATCATCGTGTTGCTTGGCAACCACCTGGTAACAGAATAAAAATACATTTATGTAGTAGAGCAGGACATGGGATGTAGTAGTAAAGGTACATTTAAAAAAGAAAGAAAT
Source organism: Haplochromis burtoni (assembly GCF_018398535.1). Lineage (NCBI taxonomy): Eukaryota > Metazoa > Chordata > Actinopteri > Cichliformes > Cichlidae > Haplochromis > Haplochromis burtoni. The sequence goes on from NW_024583017.1 coordinate 27,294, forward strand.
TACAAAAATGCCACAACAGAAAAAAGTTTTGATGTTTAAAAAAAAAAAAGCATAAATCAAATTGACTTGAACTGAAGAAAAAAACTACATCAGGATACTGGAAAACATGTGTCTAAAGCTCCAATGACATTTTTTTTAAATGCTGAATTGAGATCAAATTTAATTTTGAGGTTAAGAAGTAAAATTGAGATAAATGTATTATATGTTATATGAAAATCGGTCAAAAAGATGTCATGAGAAAAATTTATGAAAAAAAAAAATCATTTTCTTAAACTGGCACTGATTATCTTCCTGGATGGCTAATTGAAGATGTTACCTTCTTAAACTGACATCTTATTTCCACCATAGTGGAAGGTCAGAGACGTGTCGCATGGAAATTTTACTGCATCAACTGAAATTTACACCCAGCCTTACATTTACACTGTAATTCTGCCTGCGTTCTGTGTAAAGCTCATTCTGTAGGTGAGAAGGATGCCACATTTGTTCCACCAAGTTCTGGTAGAGATGTAGTTCTAGTCTTTCCTGTGTTTACTGGAACGTGACTGTGCCATGTACCACACCTAGGCCAATAAAATACAAGTGGCTAAATCCATTCAGAGCCTTATGTGAACTTTTGTTTCTGGTTTATATCCACTGGGTGGCAGCAAATCACACTGGGGGAATAACTATGGATTCCCAAGACACAACCTTTGCCCCAGTTTCACCATGACCTTTCACCTCACCTTTCCAACAATCTACCAGATGAAAAATACGCACTTGATTGGTTCTCAGCTTTAGCAAAGAGTGTTAGTGTTGTTTCCTGTGTGAAAAGAAGCCAGAGCAGTTTGTGGAAACTGAAAGTCCCAGAGAGGGCTGGTATGTGCCACTAGGTTCGGGGTCACGCCGCTCCTCTCTGCATGAGAGGCACTGACCAATGGGCGTGCTAACCTGGCTCTTCCTGTAAGACTTACTCACAGGGGTATTAATAACCCTGGCTGCTCACAACACAGACCCAGAGCAGGGCTTAACGGGGCATAAAGCGTAGAGGAGGTGATGTGGGCTTTTTTTTTTTCTCCCCCTGTGGGCGGGCGCTACCCCAGCTGTTCTATCTTCTCCTCAACAGCAGATGCCAAGAATGGCTGAGGATGTGGATCTGGGTCAGGAAGGGGGGGTGGGGGAGTCCTGTTACAACTGGACTGAATTATGGTCCCACAGAGATAAAGAGATAGTTGGATACGAGAGCATCAAAGCAAACACGCCAAACTGACAGAGATGCTCAGTCTGCCAAGACCTGCAGAACTAAAATGTTACTGCTGCAGATTCCTCTGAAGCCTGGCTCTGGGACACAAGGAAATGAAAAGTTGAGTGAAATTAGAATTCCATCTCCCTCTCTGGTTACATCAGAGCTGACAAGATTGTTGGGATTGCGTAAGACGAGCGTTTCAACTTTCAATGGCACGGCGTCAGCATAACCTTTAATCTAATACCAGTATGTTAACAGGGATTAGTGGAGGAGTCCACTTACACAGCAGCAACCTTGGCTAAAGATGCCCAGGCGGAAACGGTTGGATGTCGCGTTGCCTGCGTGACGGATGCCATCCGTCATCACTGAGCTTTCCTTTTAGGATTTGTGTTTTCAAACCTTTTCAAAGCACGCTCCTCTTCACACGTAGATGTATGCATCTAACAGGAGATGGGACAAAATAGTCACTATGCTTAACGACCATGTGGTCAGAAATCCTTTTCCAGAGTTGATTAACAGTGCATCGGGTCAAAGCGCAACAAACCTGTTTAGGTTGGCTTTAGTTTCACACAACAAATCTGACACAAGATGTCTTCTACTCCAGCTGCCATGTGGCAAATCGTCTTTTATAGTAAGTGAAAGCGAAAGCAGCCTGCACTGTAGGAGGTGGGGTTGGACAAGTAAACACAAGTTCTCAGAGTTGATGACTCAATCAGCTCACAACTGAATTCGGCACAACGTCAGTGTCGTTGTTCAACTGTTGACACAAGAAAAAGCTAGTGAGTAAAGCTCTCACTAACAAAGGCTGTATGTTACAATGTTAGGTTAGGTTTAGAGTTTAGTCAGCTATGGCAGCGATGACTTAAAATTCAACAGAAAAAGCCTGCTGTATCGTAACACGATAAAGACTGCATTCTTACTCAGTATTGATCAAGGCCAACACTGAAGTCTTCAGACACACAAACAATATCTGCTCATATAAAACTCGAGTCTCTGCTGTGGAATGAAGAGATCTGAGCGAAGGCAGGATTATAAAATTCTCACCTTTAATCAGTTCAAAAAGTTCACAACAAATGTAACACCTTGAGAAGGGAAATCTGCCATTAGAGATTGGATGCTTATTTGGATTTATACATTCTTCCTAATTAAACTCACTGGCAATTCATTTACTCTCTGGACAAGAAAAAAAAAAAAAAAAAGCCTTTATTTGGACAAAACTCAAACAGTTACAAATGAAAAATGCAAAAATACAAAATTAAATGTAAACCCAGGTTTATTTCTCATTTTGCTCTAAAGGTAGTGTCTTGAAGCACTACTGCATGGTAAACAATCTAAATTAGTACAATTCAAAATCTCCAAAGCCATCTGAGTTAAACAGGAGTTGTTATAAAGATGCAACCAACCAAAGAGCCCATAAATACCTCCGCCACTTCCTTAAAACATCCCATTAATGAAGGCTCACAAATGAGCAACAATCCTCTTAGAGGAAAACAAAACGCTGATGTCGACTAGGCGACAGCACACACGCGCACACACCCACAACAAAAAGAAATAACAGAATAAGAGGAAAAAAAAATGTTCCCATGGTATTAAAGATGCTATACAATTGGGATGATATGCACATATTTGCTTTTGCTTTCCCTGAAAAAAAAACCTCACGCTGGCAGCAGCAGCTCAGTTTTTTGGGTGAAGCAGAAAGTCATGAGCAACAAGATGCTGCTGCACGAGCAGCGTCTCTCAGCCTTCATTCATTTTCCATTAGATTCACATTCTCCCACAATGCCGTGGGGCACCAAACAAGCGGTGCGTGCGCCTCTAAAAGACCACTTTCTGTCACACCACGGGTCTAGAAGCTTCTATGCCAACTCAACACATGGGCCGATTTTCACAACACCCCCGCCCTCCCCTGCCCACACTGAGTGTAGAATAGATCTATATATAAACAAAGAGATGGGAAAGAGGGAAGAACTAGGAAACAGAACCAGGGAAGTGACGGAAACTGATCCAAAACAACATGGTTAACTTGTCCTAATCGTTATAACTTCATCATGCAGGTCTGAGAAGGGCCAGAGACCAACAGAACGTAAGCTAGATTAACAGTTTTGGAAAGTTATTACACAAAAAGTCTCCATAGAAAACGCAGATCATGTAAAAAGGACCACAGGGTGATGCGGTAATCATTTACAGAGTATTGGCATTATTTTGGTCAACAAACATCCAATGGGATGGCCCACGGCCTCCCACCACACTCAAGTGCCTCTCTTGGGTTTTGTTGTGTTTGCTGTGGTTAGGGTTAAGTTTGGAGTACTGTACAGTTAGACTGAGCAGGCGCTCAGTCACACATCTCCTCTGGGATCTCGTGAGGATTCAGGATGCCGGGCACCGACATCTGGATCTTGTGTTTCTCCTCCTGGGCCTGTCGGAGTGACGCCTCCCTCTCCTCCAGAAAAAGGTCCGAGGTGTCCTCACCTGCAAACTCCTGAACAGCGACACAATCACAGAAAGCTGCTGTTAGCTACAAGGTTTGAAAGCCATGCTGCTTTTCTACCACAGCGACCGAGATCCTAATTTTTACTGTTAGACTGCAACACTACTAAACCCCCATTTGGGAGTGAGGGATCAAATACTCACTATGGGTGCTGGTAATTGAACTCACTCTTCCAAATGATGGACTTTTATTTGTAACAGGGTTAGCATGCACATGCTTTTTAATAAAAAGTCATTTAAAAGCATGTATTAGGCTAATTTCCAACATTCTTAGAGATTTGCATGAGCCGTTCAGTCACGTTCCCTTTCTTTGAGATAACTTCCTTCTGATTGGCTGCTGCTCACAAACAAAAGATCTGATCGGCTGATTGGTTGGGCTTCTTGGGATGCCCATCATTCAGATATTCCCTTTCATTTCTTTTCGCCCTCTTAGACAAAAAACAAACAAAAAACCCAACATGCTTGACCTCAGCAATTGGTTTAACAGTATTTGATTTACTGACATAATTACCACCTAAATGTCAACTTCAGTGCACAAAAATAAACAACAAAAAATAATCATATAAATAATAAATAAATAATAATAATCAGACCAATCAGGACACATGACACAACATTGAATGTTTCCAACAGCACCCACAAACCTTCCATAAAGTCAGGGCCGCCTGACCATGAAGTGGCAGGAAAGTGTTATTTGTGGAAACAACAGCTAAGCAGTTAGCTATGTAGTCAGTGATAAGGAGAGACAAAGCTTCCATAGAGGGACAGGCTCCATGTGCTTCAGCTCAAATACACAACTGAGATACACTCAGTCTAACAACTTACACTTTGTGTACCTCCTCAACACTGAAAGGAAATACTTAATACACCTCCAATCAAAGTTGCTACAGTCTGACGAGCTCACCTTTATCTGGACGAGGAAGTCCCTCAGATGCTCCTTGAAGGCAGGAATGTCCTGGTTTAAGCTGAACAGCCCTGTCACAAACACCTTCACCTGAGCACTGACAGACAAAACACACACACACACACACACACACACGTAAGCATCGACTGAAAAACAGACTCACTCCAGCAGAGATTATATGTGTAATGTTCACACTCACTCCTGCAGGTGGGGGAAGGCAGTCTTAAGCAGGTTGGCCACATATTCCTGGATGAACACCTGGTTGTTGGTGGGGCTGGCGGGGTTCAGCGCTGCAGTGATCTTCCCCTCCTCCACCAGGTTGAACATGTAGGCCAGGATGGACGCGTGCATCGTCAGGCCTGCAGAACACACACACGCACGCACACACGCACACACACACACACACGCACACACACACACACACACACACACACACACACACAC
>NW_024583017.1:32370-57537 GCF_018398535.1 Haplochromis burtoni
CACACACACACACACACAGAGAGAGAAAATGAATCCATCGTCTTTCCCTAATTCCCTCATCTTTGTAAAGCCACGTTCAAATTGATTTAGTTCTCTGGGGGAGGTGTTAATATTACCTGGCCTGGTTTAGTGACTTTAATCCAGTTCAGATAATGAATGTGTCTTTTTAAAAATGTTTTTGATCCCATCACCAGGAAGATTCAACACTACAATCAACTCCTAAATAAATCAGTACTGAGTAATGTGTGATCTTTTAAGCAAGAAGTCACTTCCATTTTTCAAACTAGTGCCTTTAAAAGGTTGTACTGAACTACTACAGCCTTACTGTGATCCGAGCCAATGATTTTAACATAAACATGTTCATCTGACCTGCACAGCAGACGCCAACATTTTTTGAAAGTATAAATATCATTTGGACGACTGCAGATTCAAACAACTGAACGGCATCAATCGTGTGTGAGCTCACCAGCAGTGTGCGATGTGTCAGTGACCACAGAGAAAATGTGCTGCAGGATATCGCAGAAATACGTCTGGTAGAAACTTTGAGCGGCTGCCTCCTCCTGGGCCACATTCTGCAGCAAGGTGTACAGAATCTGCAGACCTGAGCAGCGACAAGACACAAAACAACACAAAATTATAGTTGCACATCCTTCAAAGACCGCAGCAGCTTATTGTTAACAGCCGGGTTGCACAGTGATGTCGCTGTTCTGATGCACGTCTGTTTCAGTGTGAAAAGGATCACAGTGCACCTTCATGTCACGTGGATCCCACAGTGGATCCCACAGTGGATCCCACAGTGGATCCCACAGTGGGTTTTCCCATTATCAGTATTTAAGATGTTGTTGGTCAATAAGAGCATAAACACCTTAGTGTACTCATCTCTGTGCCCTTACCAGTGTCAGCCACGTTCCTCATGGTGTGCTTAAAGGCCCAGATGATGGAGTCCAGCACTAGTTTGAACTGGGCTGGAGGGATGGCAAGGAATGCGGGGAAGCAGTGCGAGTTTACAGCTTGGAGCAGGTAGAAGAAGTGGGTCCTGTGCTCTGGATACTCCTCAAAGTTCTGGTACAAACATACAAACAGATGATGAAAAATTTTAATCTACAAACCAAGTTATATCATAATGCTACACATGAAATAACGTATCAGCAGTCTAACTTAAATCTGGCCTCACACTGCTGCAGGTTTTTAGTTTTTGAGAGGCACCTGATGGGTCCCAGTTGTATTTTGGAGTGGAAACAGAGGCTCAGGTCAGAGTAAACAACAGCTGAAGCCGACTGAATTTAAGATTTTCATTTTTTTTCCTGCAGAACACAAGCACTTAACTGATAGTGACTAAAACCAATGCAGTGCTGCAGTTAAATAGATTTTTTGTTTTCTATCAACAATGATGACGTGCATGAATGTAATTATCCGTCCAGTGATTTACACACTGCAGTGAAGGCCGCATGGTAGATTGCTTATCCCACTGCAAATGAAAGCTGCTGATTTGATGACTGAGGTGTTTACTCACTACTCTCAGTAATAAAAGAGCTGCTGATAACTACGAACAGTTGAACAGACGGCCGGCCACTTGATAAACAGAAAGACAAAGACTGCTGTCTCGGTCACGTGTGCAGGAAAGATTTAAAAACAAATATCCACATATGATGCGTCAGCGGCTCACTGGGTCGTACCTTGTTGATCATGTTTAGAGTGCACTCAAAGACGGCATCAAAGATCTGGGGTATCTCGCTGGTGATGTGCCCCCCCAGCTTGTTGACAATAGTTGCCATGGTGCTGAGGACTTCAGGCTCACGGGCGGCAGGGACATTGCGTTGGTAGTCAATGAGGACGGCATCCAGCAGGGGGGGAACAAAGTTCTCACCAACCTGAAACAACAACAACAACAACAAGAGCCGTCAGCAAAGAAAGCTTTGAGTGACGCACAAAAACCTGAGCAGACATGCTTTAAATAAAACCATGAAAGGTGACCAACCCCTCAGTACAGTGACAAACTGTGAATATTAAAGGGTTGTGCAGATGCAAACACAGGGGGGGGCAGAAAAGTCTGCCGCAGGGGAACACAATCTTTGTGTCTGATCTAAAAATACCGATTGGATTGTTCGAAAGCTGTTCCACAGTCAGCTGTTCCACTGGCTGCTACAGTAGGAGTAACTCAGGAGGACACAAGAGTGTAAATATATCACTTCTGATATCATCAGCATTTTTAGTACAGCAGCTTTCTTCCTTCATTCTTTGTCAACATAAAGCCCCAACTGGGTTTGTCTCCTTCAGCAGTGACATATGTGAGCGCCTTTCTCACCATCTGTGGGTCGTTTGATCGGCTGACCCAGCCTGAGATCAGCTTCAGAGTCTCCCGTTTCACTGTTCTCATACTCCGGATCAGTGGCTGCTTTGTCACCATCTCACCTGCAACACAGACATTAGCAGAACATGCGACTTCTGAATGAGGATGGGAAAAAAACAAACAAAAAAAGTCTCACACATAGCAGCTGGGTCTAAATGTGTAGCTCTCGCTAAACTTAATGTGCACTGCACACCTCTCAAATCTCAGCTTTTTGTGCCAATGAAACCCATCCCATGTTACATAACACATATCTCACACGTGGAATTACCTTAATTACTGTAATGCAAAAAAAAAAAAAACGAGAGAAAAGACTTTGTAGCTGACTAAGAGCCCACTTGGAACAGAAGTCTGATAGAAAAATGGCTGGAATGAAGAAGTATGATATAATTACAGATCATTAAATATTATACTAGCGCTGCACCCATTTATCAGCTAAACACTGGCCCCTATTCTTCTCGATGACTGGTATCAGCAAATAAGATGTCAATTATCTGAAACAGTGGCTGATATTCATCTCATCTACCACACTGACTTAACCCTGATTGGAGTGTGATGAACACTATAAAAGTAAAACAAACAGTATAAACCTCTGAAAATCAACTCAGTTTGTGTGCTGCTTACAGAACAGCTATAACCTCACTGCTCTGACAGCAGCATGACAGTAAGCATGTTTACAACCATCTGTCTGCAGTGACCACCATGCAACTGTGACAGTCTGCTGCACGATGAAAACAAATGTGCCGGTCTTACCGTTTGTCTGAATGGCAGCAGAGATGTTCTCGCTGAGGCACTTGTACACGTTGAGCATGTCAAGGTAAATCCGTCCCAGCTGGATAACAAAGGGGTGTCCCACTGCCTTGCAGGCCCTGACATTGGTCTTAAGAATGCTGCCCAGCTGTTTGACGGTTTCTGGGTCCTTCAAGATGTCCACGTTCTCATGGACGGAAGAGGAGCAGAAGAGCCATTAACAAACAGCTTGTGTGTCTCTGAAATGTGAATAAACGGTGATACACCATCTTACCTTGGTGGCCTGCTGGATGATACTGTCCCACACTTGATTGGGCAGCAGCATATATTTCTCTATCAGGTGCTCCTGAACAGCCTGGTCGGTCTGTGCCCCGATCATGTACCCTACTGCCTCATAAAACGTGTGCACCTGTACGTACACACAAACAAACAAAACAGTCAGCACAGACACTCAACTGGGCAAATAAGAGACAGCTGTGCCTCTCTCTGATGGATTTCTGTGGGTAAGAACACTTAATGACCTGCTGAGGCTGAAGGTCACAGATGATCGTGTTAATGTTGTTGAGGATCTCATCGATGAAGGGCATCACCTCTCCCACCTGCACCTGGATAAAGTGGCGCCGACACTTCTGGGCAATCTTAATGAAGGTGTCGCACGCCATGTCCTGAACTCCATCATGGGTCTCTGTGAGGGCAGGACAGAAAAATAAAAATGCATTAGAGCTGTATCCATCTATTCATCCATCTGCCTGAAATAGATGCAAAGAGGGAGATCAACAAATAAAAATACTCCAGCTCACCATGCATGAACTCAAAGAGCTTGTTCACAACAGTTTTGAGGAACTTCCAGTGGGCTCTAAGAAAACGAGGGTACTGGCCAACAATGTACATGATGTTAGAGGCGATGATGGCCTTGTTGTCTTTTCCTCGCTTCTGCTCACAGAGACCCAGCAGATCCTGAAGCAAACACCAAAGGATTCACTTAGGCTTAATGTTAAACCTTATGGGTGAGACAATAATTAATATGAGGCATAAGCATGAGTGAGGGACTGCTGTCACCTAAACCTAAATACACAGACACATCAATACCTTAATGACAGTAACAAGGAACCTCTTCTCATCCTCCTCGTGCATAGCCCCACTGATGGATCCAATGGCCCAGCACAGTGTGTTGAGGTTCTTCCAGGACCATTCAGTACCATTTACCTGGTTGTGAAGCTTCTCTGTCATTATGCGTTCTGTGTCCGCATAATCCAAGTGAGTCAGGTACACTGCAGGACAGTAGAGGAAATGTGTATCAGAGTACAGTACAGTTTCTGCTGAATTAAGAGTTAAAACTAGAGACACAGTTCAGAACCAAGACAGAGAGAGAGAGATAAAAACAACAAAAAAAGAAAGAAACATATATGAGAAGAAATGGCGGAATGAATTTTCCCTAAAAACACTGACGCCTGTGTGATGAGTGACACTGATCAAGCCAATTTAGTCAAATGTAAATTTATAGTCAGTCAGTTCTACAGTCAAAGCTAAAGCTTTCCCTACATCCATCCATTATTTAAACAGCTTATCCTTCTGCCAGTCTACGAGTTTCCAATCGATCTAACCTGCATTTCTTTGGATCTGTGGGGGAAAACCAGAGCACCCGGAGGAAATCCACGCAGACGCACAGAAAGGCCCCAGCCAGCCGGCAGTGCTAACCACTGAGCCATGGTGCCGCCCGATTCTCCTACAATATTTAAATATTACAGTGGTGCTGAGAACAACTCGCCTAACCTGTTGGAGGATGTGTCTGATCAGTAAATACAAATCCAGCTGCTGAAGCCACTGGATGGATGCATTAATTAAGATCTATTCAAAAATGTGACTTCTTGTGGTTATGATCAGTTAAACACTGCTTCTTAAGACAAGTGGCCTAGAAAAAAAAACAGAGTTTAAAGCTTGATTTACAGTCCTGTGTTGAATCCCTGCAGAGCCTACGCCGCAGTAGCGTCGTCATCATTTGCATTTGTACTTGAGCGCTGCTGAGTTGCACTGGTCTGCTATCACCAGTGTAAACTGAGACAATCACATTCACTTCAAGCTAATAGTATCATACCACTGCTACATCGAAATGCAAGAAAAAGACCCCCCCCCCCCAAAAAGAATTCAGAAGCGATCGAGCCTTTACACAGATTATTCGAGCTTTAAAACAAGAAACCAGCATGTACCTGCATTAGCAAAATCTTATTTTGCTAATCATTATACCGCGTTTACACAGGATTTTACTAGCAAGTGGAGACACAACTGCTGCAGCGTAGATTATGCTGCAGATTTAACACAGTACTATAAATCAAGCTTAAGGATATAAAATATTAGAAGCTATCATTAAGTCATACCAAGGGTCTCCCTCATATTCTTGTAGAGATTGATGGAATCTGTGTCCTTCATGAACTCCCTGACCACCTCCCCCTGATCATTCTCCACCACCAGGACCTCCTCTGGCTTGGCCATCCGACTTACCATCAGCAGACGCACCTGTTACTCCAGATAAAAAAAACCTGTCAGCAAGTACACAAATCAAAACACCTGCCTTTCACACACACAGGAAAATATAGCTTAGCTTGTGTTCTCATAAATGTAAAAGGACGATACAAGTGGTTTGTCTCCTGGTTATAGTCACATTTCACACATATGGAATGTAAAATATCATTAAGTAGAAAAAAAATGTTTGTATTACTTTAGTAGCTGCTGATTTTTAGTAACACTGTAACCAGCATCTCTTTTGGCAGCTCTGAAGCAGCCACCTGTCGCTGGCCTGAGCCAAGTCTTTCTAGTATGACTGCGAGCTGAGACGCTTCAGGTTCCACAAACTGGAAACACTTCAGCAACCTCTGTGTCATCTTCACTATAAACGTAAGACATGCTTCTTAAAGAAGAGTCTGCATTTATAAACTCAACTTCAATCATGGGGCTCTGCGATCATGTATGTGGTATGAATAAATACCATCTTGTTCTAAGAGGTACCTTGGAGAGAACGGGTAGATAGAGCTGTCTGCGTGGAGGCACATCAAAGTGCTGGTTGCCAGACAGCAGAGGGGACGTGGATGTGGAAAAGGGACTCTCTCTGTAGAGCTCAGCGGCCAAGTGATTCCAATACTCCAGGCAGATTTTGAAGATCTCAGTCTCTTCCACCTCTGACACCAGCAGCATGTAGTGGAGGGCCTGAAGGAGAACCAGGGGAGTTGCAATGTAACGTGAACATGTTAGCTAATTACCATAATCTTCTCCTGTGCAGCCTATGTAGAGCAACAACAAAATACAGAATGCCGTGCTTCCCTTACCTCCATTAATGTCTCTCTGAGGTTGAGCCTCTTCTCAATGAGTTGCCCGTGCTCTTTAAGGAAAGTACACAGGAACAGACTGAGGTTCTGGATGAAGTTTTGCTCGTCATCTTTCCCGTTGGCGTAGGCCAGCCGAATGTTGGTGTTCAGAGGCAGCATCTGAACAGATTAGAGTTAAAATTCATCTTAGAGTCTCAAACCGAGCAACGTGTCAGTGTGGCTTTGTCAGATGTCACCGGGTAACCCACCTGTTTGAGCTGACACATGGTCAGCGTGAAGAGGGTAACAAACTGCTCCTCGTACTGGCTGACACTCACGCCCGCAATCTCTGTCAGGCACTTCAACGTCACGTTGCGAAACATCGGCACGTTCAAGAACTGTTTAAAATAAAAAAATATATATGTTAAATATCCATTATAAATCGATTTTATGCACATCATCGAATATTTTAAATAATCACACAAATCTGCATCTTTGTGTGTTGTGTGCGCCTTTGCGGCCGCACCTTATACACCAATGTGCTGATCAGTTTGGTTTCAAAGATGTATCCCAGAGGAATCCAGTTGAGAAAACGCAGAAGTGTCTCCAGGGTGGCATGGACCAGGGGGGCATTCTGGGAATTCTCCTGAGGTGCACACAGCAACACAAAAATCAGCTGAAGAACAAACACTGGTGTGTAACCGATGATAAAAAGAATGTACGATACAAGGAAAAAGATGAATGCATACCATAACAAACTGACACAGCTGGAATATCTGGGAGAATTCATTGCACATGCTGAAAGAAAACAAACAACATGTTAAACAGCATCTGACACTGATAATGAAAGACAAATCTGAAAGTTTCATGTACAACCTGTGCCCTGAAACAATGTAAATAACCGTGGTTCGTTTCTTTTGATCACTTTATGTCTGTTCATGTTTGGTTTCAAACCAACACTGTTTAAAAGGTTTTGCTGCACTGACAGCAGCTAACAAGTTGCCACCTACTCAAGTAACACCGCCCTCTCTTATCCCCCCTCTCCAGTGTTACACTCCACCCATCTCATGCAGCAGTTTTCACACATGAACTTTGGGCCAGTTCAGGAGAGTCTAGTTAATATTTCTCACATTTGTCCTTCCTCACATGTAGCACACAATGGGACATGGTCTGCTTCAGACACAGTTGCACCGCTGGAAAAACACTGTAGTTTAGTGGAGGGTGCTGCCTAGACAGACTGCGTAGGAGGTACCACACACGATGCCCAACTGGCCAATAGTAAATGCACTGGGTGATGTTGGGTGACTTCCAGAAAAACTCAGCCATGTAAGAAAATGGCTACACTCTGACGTCTGGTGACAGCAGAACAGGGACGTTTTGAGAAAATACATTAAAGGCTTTAAGATGGCATTAAAATAAAGTGAGAGCATATAAAAGGAAGGAAATAAAAGATGGTTTTAATATTCTATCAATGTCTTTTCCTTTGGCGTTTGTGTGTATCATGTGACACGGTATTCCTGGGTAGCAGTGTATTAAATGTTTAGTCAGATTTAGTAGTTTACAGCTTGTTTAGTTATACTAGACTTGGTAAATTCAACTGCACCGAGTCTAAACATAATAAGCCTCATTTGTCATTGAATGTAGTTCCAAACAGTCAATCGGGATGACCTTCTTTAGTCATCTGAAGAGAAAAAAAACCCCCAAAACATCTAAAATCTAAAATGACTTCAGCCCCAGTGGACATATTTCGGATTCTTTGGATGAGGAAACAATAAAACATGAAGCTCCCAATCACGCGAGCTTCATGTTTCAGGAACGGCCTCCCTGATCTGAACCCGAGTGGTGTTTTGTTATTGGACTTCTGTGCAAATCACAGTTTGCCCATAACAAACACCTTGTTCGAACATAAGAGTGTCCATAAGTGCATGTGGCACATGAGGTCACTGAGGCAGTTAAACAACTCCTTGGTGGCAGAGCCCCTGGTGTGGATGAGGTCCGCCCGGAGTTCCTGAAGGCTCTGGACTTTGTAGGGCTGTCCTGGTTGACACGCCTCTACAATGTTGCGTGGAGATCAGGGGCAGTACCCCTGGACTGGCAGACCAGGGTGGTGGTCCCCATTTTTAAGAAGGGGGACTGGAGGGTGTGTTCCAACTACAGGGGGAATCACACTCCTCAGCCTCCCTGGGAAAATCTATGCCAGGGTGCTGGAAAGGAGAGTTCGTCTGCTAGTCGAACCTCAGATACAGGAGGAAAAATGTGGTTTTCGTCCTGGTCGCGGAACACTGGACCAGCTCTTTATCCTCTCGAGGATACTTGAGGCGCATGGAAGATTGCCCAACCAGTCTATATGTGTTTTGTGGACTTGGAGAAGGAATACCTCCTGTGGGAGGTACTACGGGAGTATGGGGTGTCTGGCCCATTGCTACGGGCCATTCGATCCTTATACAATTATTGCCAGCAATAAGTCAAACTCGTTCCCGGTGGGTGATGGGCTCCGCCAGGGCTGCCCTTTGTCACCAATTCTGTTCATAATTTTTATGGACAGGATTTCTAGGCGCAGCCAAGTGGCGGAGGGCTTTCACTTCGGTGGCCTCAGAATCTCATCTCTGCTTTTCGCGGATGATATGGTTCTGTTGGCTTCATCAGGTGGTGGCCTCCAGCTCGCACTGGAACGTTTCGCAGCCGAGTGTGAAGCAGCGGGAATGAGGATCAGCACCTCCAAATCTGAGGCCATGGTTCTCAGCCGGAAAAGGGTGGAGTGCCCACTCCGGGTCGGGGATGAGTTCCTGTCCCAAATGGAGGAGTTAAAGTATCTCGGGGTCTTGTTGATGTGATGGGAGCCAGAGATCGACAGGCGGATTGGTGCTGCAGCGACAGTGATGCGGACGCTGCACCGGTCCGTCGTGGTGAAGAGAGAGCTGAACGTAAAAGCAAAGCTCTCAATTTACTGGTCGATCTACATCCCTACCCTCACCTACGGCCACAAGCCGTGGGTAGTGACCGAAAGAACGAGATTGCGGATACAAGCAGCGGAAATGAGCTTCCTCCGAAGGGTGGCTGGCCTCTCCCTTAGAGATAAGGTGAGAAGTTCAGCCATCCGGGAGAGGCTCAGAGTAGAACTGCTGCTCCTCCACATTGAAAGGAGCCAGCTGAGGTGGTTCGGATGTCTGACAAGGATGCCACCTGGGCGAGGTGTTCCAGGCATGTCCCAGCGGGAGGAGGCCCGGGGCAGACCCAAGACACGCTGGAGAGATTATATCTCTCGGCTGGCCTGGGAACGCCTTGGCTAGAGGAGGTGGCTGGGGAGAGGGAGGTCTGGGCTTCTCTGCTCAAGCTGCTGCCTCCGGGGCCCGGCCCCGGATAAAGCAGAAGAAGATGGATGGATGGATGGCTATTAAACATCAACAACAGTCAACTGTGCTAAACAATCAACCCACATCTTTAGATATGAGGAATATTCATAAGAAAAAATCTATATGTTTATTTGATCTGTGTTTTTTTCCCCCCATAGCAGAATTTTCAGGCAAGTACACAACTGCATATTAATAATATAAAAGAAACTGTATAACAACCTTATTGCCCTGACATTACTGATTGATAACATGGAGCCACATTTCATCTTAAAGTGAAATCCATTTTCAAATGCCAGCACAAAGACATCGTGTTTCATGAGCCTCTGAAATAATGTGGCAACACAAAGTTGCAGGACTGAACTCTTTAAAAAGTTGATTTGATTGATTTCGGTGTGAACCTTCTATAGAAAAGCTTTCCTATGCTAAGGTATGTTGGGGGTAATGATCAAAGACATTTTGGCATCCATGCTCTCAAAACTGACCTGTCTTTTAGGTGTTTGGCCTTGACCTGGGTCATTTGGCCACTAGAGAAGTCAAACACCTCCTCGCTCAGCAGCTTCAGAATGACCATGTTGTTCTGACAGAGGCTCTCGCTGGTACGACTCGCCCCCACAATGTCACTGATGAAGGTGGGCCAGTGCTTGGGCCACTCCTGCTTCAGGATCTGCAGACGTAGAGGACACAGACATGTTAGTGAGAGATGGCACACACTGAGAAGAATGTGTAATCTGAAGAAAAAAACTAGATCAAACTGCAACTCCCCATCAGCCTCAAGTCAAAAACATTTCTTTTACAAGCATCCCGTAGTGAAGAAAATGCCGTTTTTGTTAAACTCCATACTTAATTGTCCATATTGAACATAACCATTTTAACCAGCCTCCTGACGATGAACGTGGAATCTGGAGCTCTTCGGCCCCTCCAGGCCAAAACAACGTTAGCTCAAATGACGTAAGCGGTGACTCATTCTCACTGGCATTAATGCAAAGTCACTTGTGAAGTCAGTGAACCAATCTCTGCCTCTTGCTCCCTCGCTCACACATACATCAAACGCAAAAACATGGGGAAAATGTCACGTTGCACATTTAGAAGCACTGAGGTCTAAGTTGTTGGTCTCATGGTCCTGATATTTCTACAACTCTACATTTACAGATTTCAGTGCCTTGCTGAATTAAGGATACTGCCATCAACAGCTCCATGATGATTTCCACTTTGCCAGTTTTTAACCAATTTGTATGTTTCCATACAGACACATACATCCATTTTTCTGCCACACTCTTCGAGATGATATCCTTTATTATCACAAGATCACAGTCACTTTCTAAGCATCGTTTGCCTCGGCTGAGACATTCAAGTAGTACTGATGTCCCTTTTTAATGACACTGATGTTTTTTGAGCCAGATCTACCAATTAAGAGTGACATCTTCAGGTTAAAAAGAACCACTGCAAAAGAGAAGCACTGAGGCAACAACAACATAAGGTTCAAACCCAGCGTTTTTGGATTTACTGCTTCATATGACGACACCCAGAATTTTACCATTTAGGAGTCGATAATGGTCAATAATACACACCCACTTGTTTATTAGACATTAACAAAGCACTGTCTTTGGTAGCAAGAACCACTTTGCTCATGGACCTGTAACATGGTCTCCAGTGGAAATTATGACATTTGCTGTGTTATCTTTACTGTATATACTGCTCTGAATCAGGCTGTATAGTACATATAGTACTCTGTGACTCAGTGGCTCTACCATGCCCCAGGCAATGAGTACAACACACGTAGCTAGCTAAGTGAATCTCTGCTCTGATGTACGCTACTGCTGTCAGAGTGAATAGCTTCTTGGAAACTGTTTGCTGACACTTTCTTTATCCCTCTCCACTATTCACCCACATGAACGCTGAGGGTTAGGAAAACATCACAGTTATAAACACAATGAAGTGTTTCTCAGTGTTACTGAGGCTCTGTAAAGATAATACTGATAGATTTAAAAGAAAAGTAACGCACACTTTATTATTTACAGTGTAACCAATACTATATGTTTGATATAGTTAGGTATTTAACAGGTCTGAAATGAAAACAAAACCTGTGGCTGAAAGTGCACAATCAAATCCTTTGTTTTAACAATTCTTGGATTCTCTGAAATTGTTTTGCAAATAGAAAACATTTACCACATGCAGCTCAGACACATCTAAGCGCACGCACGCACACAGACAATAGACAGGCCACATTTTTCATTCAGTAAACTAACAGTAACAACGCAAAATGAAGAGAAAACATCCCCCACAAAGGACTGAGTAGGTCCAAAAACGAACCCAAGCAACTCTTACCTGAACAAGGATCATGTTCAGCTTGCCAATGTACACCTTCTCTTTCTAAAAAGAAATAAAAAGAAGTAAGTCAAGGAACACATTTCAGTTACACAACCATATCCTTTAAACACATCATGAAAAGGTAAGGTATAACAAGAGAAAATGTATGAACATGTTGATGTTTGACATTTTATATAAAATTAGTAAAGGCTGGGTCTCACCCACGAGATAAAGTCACAGGTGTTTGTAACAGAAATGTCGAGGCTGGTCATGTGTATTTGAAAGTAAACACCAAGAATTGAATTTATCCTACAATTATAACCTGCAGTAAAGTAAGCCAGACACAAATAGTCATTTCTATAATGGAGAGTTATGGTTTTTAAAGCTCACTGAAATTATTCTTTTTGAGTGCTCTTTTGGAAAATCCCCTCACAAAACCTCCAGTCTGGTGTATCTGGTTGGTTTAATAACCTTAATAAACTTGGTAAATATATCATGTTTTGTAGAGTTACATACTTGAGAATGATGCAAACACCTGAAACACGGCTGGAAAGTTGCTTGCTCAGCAGGAAGTTAAATACTAACTAGACATCATTTTGTTGTAGGTGGCATCTGCACTCCTTCATTTTTATGTTGTCTTCTTCTCCTCAGCTAACCTCTTGTTAAAGCAAACAAGTATTTAACAGTGTTCACCGTCTGGCTCTTCTGACTTCACATTTAAAATCATTTAAGGAAAGCACAAATCCTTTCCATTAATCAAATCTAAAACAAAATTTTACATTTCCCTTTACCTTTCAATTTACCCCCCTTTCTTGCTGTTTTTATAACAGCAATACAACCACCAAGAAAAATCAAGCTTCATTGGACTTAAAAACCTTAAAGCTAGGCCAGCATGTCATATTTTCATGTATCAATCTCTGTACTTATGAGAAAAACACTGCATTCTCCTAATGAACACCAGAAAAGCTTGCTGTCAGTTTAAATTTAAAACATTTTACAACTCCAGCCTTTTAACTGCTTGAGTGCTCACAATGGCTGAAACAGTGAGAAAAGCTGCTGAAGTCACCATAGTTGTTCTGAATTACACAGCACTCTTAGCAGCTTAAGTCATGGCTGCCCTACTAACCTGCCTGTTTAAAGTGCTGCTGCAATAAAACATGGACACAAATAACGAGAGAGGGAACAAGAGGCTGTTTGTGCAAAGTTTTTTAACATCGACGAGGTTATAAATTGTTACCCTGACACCAAACCTGTGTTCTAGCTTTGTGTTTTTAAAGTGAACCTTCTAATATGTCTGACTTTTTTTCCTTAAACCACAGGGAGGTTGTGTAAAATGTACACTTTAATCATTTAAACCCTTTGCTGAACTGCAAATAATAAGAGCCATATTAAACACCAGCATAAGAAAGCCTGTTTATGATTTATAATATATACCCATTTAAAATTTCCCAGTGACATGCTTCCAAAATCCTGGAAACGTGGACTAAACTCTTTGCAAAAGAAACTCAAACAATCAAACAAAAATCTGGTGGAACTTCTTTGCCTTTAAGCTAATTTGTAACATTACTGAGTACAAAAAACGCACCGCAGGCAGGATCTCTCCAACTTTACGATGGGGAGGGTCTCACCACCTTGTTCTTGACTGAATGGGCAAATTGCCCAATTGTAAAGAACCCGGGAGCAATTAAAAGATTCACAGAATCCTGACAAATCTCTGCACATAAGCGATAAGACTCCAATGTTTAACAGCCATGGACTTTGGGTCCTCAGACAGCACTGCACTGCTGTAGAAATTACTATGAATACAGTTCATCAATGCATTCACAAATACAAATAAAATGTTATTTAAAGAAGAACAAAAAGCTCTTCTCCAGGCCTGAGCTCATTTAAGGCAGACTGATGGGAAGTGGAAAATTACCCTGTGATCTGAATCAAAATGGGAAATTGTTCGTGTACACATGGGCACATCCCAGACCTGTGACCCACTCAAAACATCTGGGGCGTTATGGACACAAAGATGTGACACAGGCAGTCCTGAACTACTGACTATTTGAAATCCAGTCACGAGAATGGGAAACCAAATTCTCCAACTCTTACAGGGTGTTTCTAACGGAAGAGGTTTTGCAACAAAGTAGGAGCTTTTTTTGTTGTTCCATCTCGTACTATTACCCCAAGAATACAACCTATTTATAAAATATAAAGTTTACTCACCTCTACACTTGATGCATCAGATGAAGTCTTGATAATGAGCCCAACAACATACTTTTTTATACCTGGCAAATACACAGAGAATATCAGAAGATGTCCGTTAGCATGCACCAATAAAAATGTGTTCATCAGCAGTTTCCTGGAGCACATTAGTCAGTAACCCTAACACAATCTGCGGGCTCATAACTAGCTGAATCTGCCAATCATATCCCACATTTGTACTGTAGAAAAAAAAAGGTGTGGTTCTCCATATACACACACTGTTGCAAAGCCAGTTTATAAACACGTGGACGTGAGCAGCAACTGCCACTGAACTTTCACAGGACAAAACCCTTTGGTCGGTTCAGTGGAAGTTCCATTTTCCCCCACGTGTTTTCACAGACATTCAAGATTGTCAAAGTGAGCAGAGCATCTTTAAAATGCGTTTTCAGCTCCCTCGCATTTCTCTCTAGACTGCAGCTGACTACGAAAATGTGTGTTTTGGTGTGGTGAGAGGAGCCGAAAACAAGGCAATACTCTGACACAAGGGGGGAAAAGACATACTTGCCAGTCGCCCTGCACTGGGTTTGCCACTTGAACAAAATTCAGGCATCTACGGTCAGAAGCAGGTAAGTCTTAGGTCAATGAAAAAATTAATTTTGAGCAAAATTATAGAAGAATGGAGGGAGGCAGAATCATCTGATTTGCACATGATCATCAAATTTATTTCATTATCACTGCTTTTTCCTCTGAAATGTTTTTCTAAATAAATTCTGTTCCACTGTGTTGAGACCTCTGCTATGTGCTAATGCTGATGTGTCCAATTGACAATTAGGCAATAATTAAAGGCTGAACATTAAGAACCAATAGCCATATACTGATAACACTGCAACACTTTATATAGGTTCATACGCACATTTACCTTGTCAACAACTTCGTGTAACGTTTAAAATTATCAATAAACATTTTGAAAATATAACTGACAGCAATTACCGCACTCCATTAACCCATCCCTCATTCCTCCCTGGGTACAATGTGGAAAAACTGGCTCAAAGCAACACACACAATCTGTCATTGATTTTAGAAACAACAACATATCCCATCAGAATAATGTAAGGCTAGACAACAGTAACAACGTATCTACTTTGTTTCCTCTCAAAAAATTTCCCTCACAAAGCATTAAAAACAAAATAGTGCTGGGGTGTTTTCCTTGTTTCCTCTCTAAAACTACTGCTCAAATGCAGAATCCAACCTTTCCGAGTAGCCAGTTCGAGTCAGTCGAGCAGAAAACAAACCAGCATGCTTAGTGGGGGAATACTCCTCAACATGGCAACCACACGTCACATTTACAAAGAAAAAAACTAAACAAAAACAAAACACACTAACACCATGGGAATAAATGTTTCAGGAATTTTTCCACAAAAGAAACTTTTACCTTCACACTGATTCCTGGGAAGAATCTTCCATCTGGTTTTGATAACCGTTTCCAGAATTTGGAGAGCATAGTACTGTAACACGCAAGGAAGAAGCAGCATTAGGACAAAGCTGTTATGACAGCATCCAACAATAAGAAGTGCCCACCTTTAATCCAAAAACAGTATGAAGTGGACCAGTCTGCAATAACTTGCATTTCTAAACTAGATTGCACTGAACCACATTTCATGCAGATTTTGTAGTGTGCAACACTTTCAACTTTTTTTAAAAAATATATATATTTGTACAAGCAGCATTATGCTGGAACACTGCAGAAGCCCTGCTGTTATTCTCAGCATCACACCAGACACAAAATAAGGAGAAAAAAAAAAGAAAAAAAGAAAGAAAAAAGGCAACCCATTAACCAGCTTTGTCACAGATTGCTTCAAAAGGGAGTCAAATGGCCTAGAAGACATAACAAGGTTTAAACGCCTCTAATCTAGGCTACATGGACCTTTGTAGGGTTGGGCATCGAGAACTGTTTTTAAAGGACAATTTGTTCAAGTGCAATATTGCTACAGGTTTCTTTTGTCCCTTAAACTGATTGTGCTTTAAGACCCCTTAAAGCAAATTCTGAGCCCACTGTGCTTCAGTCTACATTAAAGGTGGAGCATGCATCATACAAGTACCCACCACAGGAGTCTGTGGGATATTCTGGGGCAACTGGACAACTGTACAGGTTTCCACTGCAGAACTCATATTACCTTTCTGACTGCTGTTCTTTTCAGGGAGGAAAACCCGCTGTGGGGTCGATAGGACCGGATATCCTAAAAATATAACCAGCGTTTCTGCTGCCAACTAGCAAGAGCAACATTTTAGTTAGAGCCTGACCAAAAAAATTAGATATTGGACAATAGCCCTCCTTTTCTCCACCTCAGACACACAAAATATAAAAATCAAATTTATTTTCTGCTCAGATCAGCTGGTTGTTGTGTTTGCCAACAGGGAGGCTGCAGCGCACCCACTGGTGAGCAACATGTTTGAAGGGTGTTTCTCTCACCTCATTTTCTTTTAGTTTTTACATTTTCATTCATCAAAGGATACTGACACATCGGAAAATGGGTCATATCAGCCAATCGCTACAGTGAAATAAAACAGAGGTTCAATATAAGCTCATACATACTGAGGAAGAATTTATGGATATATACTTTGTTGGCTATTTTTCATACCTGTTAAAAGTGTCACAACAATGCCAACATTAACAACCATCAAACCTTGAGAACTCCTCGATACTAACAGTCTGTGTAAACATAGTGACTGTCTAGGTTGCTCACAATTCTACATAACCACTCTTTCACTAAAGGCATGCCATTTTCTCAGGTTCACAACTCTGTCATTACTTGTATGAAGTCAATCTGTTTTTTTCTCTAGTTCCTGCAATTAAAAAAAGACAAAAGGAACAAAACCCAACCAACAAATAAGCAGTTTTAGCTGAAAATGCTGCAGATATCAAATATATACCAACACACATTTATTTGACACTTTTTGTAATACCAAAGGTTTGTCTCTGTTCCTATGAAAAATATAATTACAGCTCATGCAATAACTTGCCAGAACTACCTCATAACATTGTAAGTTCCTTCAGACTGACAATCCATCAAACTCAGTTGCATTTTTCAAACTGTATCTCGTGGATCAAATTTCACTGTGGCCCTCTAACAGAGACATACATTTTTTCGCTTATTTTAAAGCAGATTTTTTTTGGACTGAAAGCCCTTTAAAATTGCAGTATTTTCAACATCTGAATTTTTTTTTATTTAATTTTCCCAGACGCAGCATGTTCACAAAAAGCTAAAGCCACAGATCGCTATGAAATTCAAAATTGTTATCCCCATTGACAAAATCACAAAACCTTGCCTTTAAAGGTCGTTTCTTTATAATAACCAGAATTTAAGGAAGTGAAGCACCAACCTAGCTACAAAAAAAGAAAAGAAAATAACAACAGTATCATGTTGTCGATACCCAACCCTAAACTCTAGTCCATTTTCTTTACAATGCTTCATTTCTAACTTAAATTCAACTTTACCTGGTGTGTCATAAAGAACAGCAGGACCACCACAGATTACACTAATTTAAGTCACTTACTTGTGAAGCATAAAGAAATAAAAATATAATTTGTTAATCCAGGTTAGTTTATGATCTGATGTTACTTCAGCTGACTGTTTCAACTGTAGGGATCATCACTTGAGACCATGAGTCAATAAATTAAAAAAAAAAAAAAAAAAAGAAGAAGAAGAAAAAAATAGTAGTAAGAAATGACTTGTATTACAGGATGTTATTAAAGCAAGATTAACAGTGTGCTACGGACAATGGATGCTGGAAGATTAAAGGTGAAAGCTCCTTATAACAAGCTGACTGTACACCACTCGCAGGTGTCACCTGGAGCGCTGCATTAAATTCTGCCGTGTTTTATTTCACCTTTAATTACCGGACTACACAAACCACCGCGCAAGGTAAGAAGAGAGAAATTACAAGTAGGAAACTGCCAAATGCCTTGCAACATTTCAGCTCACAGAGGTGCATCTTAAGAAGAGGCCATGACGAGAGAACTCAGCTGTACCGTTTAAAAAAAAAGAAAAAAAGAAAAAAGGAAAAGCATGAGAGCGAGGTGGGAACAGTGCCATGATCCCTACAGTTGAAATTAAATCTTTTCGTGTCTCTTTACAATAGATCCTACTGACTGCAGCCTGCACCCACCCTCTGTCCAATGAAACAGATGCAATAAAAACGGATGAACAGAATTCAGTCAAAGGGAATTTAAAAAGGGTAGACCTTGTGGAGGCCTGCCGTCAAAGCCTAGCTGTGTCATGATGCACAGGATGACACACCCCTTCTCTTCCTATTACAAGCCATAAACATAATGGAACATTGTGATTAATATCAAAAAGTCACAACTTGAAATCATGACAATTTCAAATATAGCTACTGTAGTTAATTAAAAAACAAACAAACAAACAAAAAAAGGCAGACACCCAAAGTGCTTTGAAACTGGGCATTTTTCAAACTTATCACTGAAGATAGAATGCAGGATTCGAGAGGTGTTTACCTTGTTTCCTCAATTATCCCTATTTATTTGGCAAATTTATGAATTTTAAAGTGATATTGATACATCAAGAACTCAGATTAGTATTGAATGTCAGTATTAAAAGCAGTCTTACAAGCAAGCAAAAATAAATAAAATACAAATGAAAAACAAGTATCAACATTACTTTGAGGAAGTTGTGTATGATTTGCACTTCAATTCATTCATACCATGTAAATATTATGCTTTGATTATGGATATGTACTGGCTTTAACAGCACAATTCATCTGTAAATCTTTGACATCTGAATGGTTACAAAGTCAAACGTTTACCATTCACAACTGGTTGCTTAACTAGCAGTACCACCATGCAGAAGCAGCACAACATACACTTGCAAACAGATGTCCTAGAAACACACAAGACCCAAATCTTTAAATAGTTACCAAGATTCATTCGGTTTTCTTAAATCAAAAAAACATACAACCACATAAGCAGAAATGCCAAATACACTTTACATCTATGTAAATGTTAATTATTAGCAGGTGTGGAAAGTTACTTTAACCATCTTTCATAACCCTTTATATTACCACACAAACAGGATTGGCATGCATGGAGTTTTACGATAGTTGTATTTAGAGAAGTACGTTTTAATAATACAACAGTAAGATGACAGAAAGCCTCCATTGTTTGTCTGCTAGGTTCAGATCCAACAGAATTCAGAAGGACAGGGGTCCTGCATAGCTCAGCAGTTAGGGCATGAGACAAACACTGCAAGTGCATAAAGCTGCTTCCAACAAAAAGATCCACTACAAAGTATCTTTTATATAAATGAAAGCATGGTATAGGCTAACCACTGTGACGTAGGGTGAAGCTTTTATGTTGTTTTGTGTGCTGGCTAAAAATACTTCTTCCTCAAAGTACATGCAAGTTTCCTTTCAACAGCATTTTGCAGGTAAGAGTTAACTTACTTTGGTGTTCATGTTCTGGGAGAACTCAAGGATGGTATCCACTCTCGTCCAGGCATCTGGGTGCTCTTTTAAGTGTGTCAACACTTCTTGTGCCATTCTTTGCTGTAAATCGATGAGGATAACACTTTAGAATTAACACTGAGGTGATATGAAAAGAATTGCAAGGAAAATGCAACAGTAAAGTCAACATTGTCTGTCTTACAAAAAGTCAATGTGTTACTCTCAGGTGAATGTAAAGTGGAACTTAAAAGAAGAAATTTACAAGCAGCTTCTTTCAGATATGGTGTAGAGATAGAGAGAGAGAGAGAAAAGGATAACATACCTGTGGTCCTACCCCATGATACAGACAGTTCACCACATTATCCAGCAGATTGATATCCAGTTTCTGGTTGAAGTCCAGCAGCTGCTGTGCTGCATGGTCTGCTAACATTGTCATAACTGCTGGCATAGAGCTCTGCAACAAGGACAGGGGGCGGGGGTCATGAGTGCACAGAACGCATTTAACAGACAAAGTCATGTGAACTGTGTGTTTAGAAACCATTCTTAACAGCTGACCGTGTAACAAACATCTGCTAGACCAACCACTGAGCTGTCATTTTAAGATATTAGGCTCATGGTGTCACATGCCTGTCATGTTCAAAAAGTACAGGAAAGCTCCTGGTTCCTTTGCTGGACTCCGTTTAGGAAACTTCAAACTGGCTGAAAATGCTGGACATAGTACTCTGGTTTACACCAGGAGCCCAGGGACTCGAGCAGCAAAAGCCAAAATAACTTAAAATCAATCTCAGTATAATTCCAAACCTTTTATTAGAGAAAGAGAGTTACAGCGCCACGTTATCTTAAAAAAAACAACAAAACAGGCCAGTATTGATCCGTAAACAGATGAGTGCACTATTCAGAAAGCCGAAGTCAATGACACTGCGCTTTTGCTTTAAACAAACAACTTAACAGCTGACTCAGACACAGTTACAAGCAGGCTTTTAATCCGTCCGTGGTGCCTGCGTTGTTTCACTAACCAAGCACTCATTTCTACAACTGCATTAGTATCATTAAATGAGCCACGTGCCGCATATACTATCCGACGTCACGTTGTTTACGTCTGTAAAACACCGAGCACACCGCGAATGACTGGCAGCAACAGTTAAAAAACAACAAACGCATCTTACAACCACGTCTACCTAGTAGCATTACCCGCTAGTTTAAAAAAAAAAAAACAAAAAAGAAAAAAAACAAGAGAGAGAGAGAGAGAGAGAGAGCACAAGCGCGTCTCCCGCACACATTAACCAGCCACTAGGATTCACCCCACACATGTGCTCCCTCACTGCTCACTCCAACCACTCCCACCGAGGATACCAGGGACGGAGGGCGCTCATAAATAAATTTTACTCGCCGTGTCGTCACCGCTGTTTAGAGAAGTTAGCGCTTCTTGCTGCGACTCTACTCCAAAGACTAGAAAGGATTATGGGCCATTTTCCGGTACAGTACGGTAAAGTTAATACTGACGCCGTTTAGCACCTAGCAACATCAACTCGACATCCGCTCGCATCACGTACACGAGTGATGCTGCCTCGGTGGGAGAGGCGCGGATTTAATCTCACGCAGTTTGGTGCTTGTCTGCAGCGTCGCACGTAACGTCAAAAGAGGTAGCCTGATTATGCGTTTAGTTCAGTAAAGTTACAACACTTTCTCTGACAGCCAGCGTTAGCTTATTTTTAAGTGGCAAATGCTAGCAAGCGGACAGTCGATGGCTATTTGGTTATCCCCACTGATGCCACTGCATTCTGAATTAGCATGTCGTTACATGAGCTTCAAGGCAAATTACAAGATAACACAGGTTAATGTGCACACCAAAATGCATTTTATTCTCTATAAAGGGTAAAGCCAAGACACGTTAATCACAGCATGGCAGGTTCGTACTTCACCCCAGTTACCTACCTAATATCCGAGGCTCTGACTGAAAAGAGTGGCGTTTGCCAAAAAAAAAAGCTACTAGGTACTTTGAGTACTTCAGAGTATCTGATGATTACAAAAGATTTCCTATCTCTGCAGCGTTGACTATCTCCAGCTCCAGTAGTGAATGATGTCTGGCTGGTAAGAACCACTGATGTGGATTCCAAAACTACTATCACAGTAGACCTAACAATCTGTTACTCCGATACATTTTACGAAACTAAGTAAACCTTGATTCACTAATTTATTCTTTACTCTAATAATTTTCCAGCAGGGTGGTATAGAGGTTGTGTGCCTGCGCCTCCTCTCTTCTCTCCTCTCAAGCAACTAACTCGCAACCGGTTGAAACCGGTTCAGACTGGGAGATTCCATCTCGGTTTAGTTTTCAGCCGATGGCGCCGCGTAAAGTTTGGACTTAGGTTACGCCCAGGCCGCGCTGTGATTGGCTGTGTCTCTGGCGAAGACTTCCTACTTGGCGTCCCATTGAAGGATCGGCCTGTCAGTTTATTTCAATTCGCACAAGCGCCCACGCGACTACTCCGCCCGGAGAGAAAAAGAGGGCAGACTCCCTTGCAGAATGGACTTCTACACGACTCCGTCTTACAGAATGGCGAATAACTTCTCGACCTGACTTTCGTGTCAAAACTGAGCTTTAACATAAACATTTCAATTATTTGAGCAATTACAAGAAATAACTGGAACGCGAGCGTGCAGCACGCGGAGCAAAAGTAATGGCGTTTGATGTTTGTTATCCATTTAAGCCTCTCTGTGGAAGTTTTGCTATTTTGAAGCCAAATATAGCCAGAAGGCAGAGTGCCTAGTTCATGCAGGTAGCCTGTTGGTTTGAATGATGTGATAAACCGCAACTACCATTCATTTTGCCTGTTGCTTGTAAGCTGGTAATTTTCCACCAGCCACGAGTGGGCGTGGTTACATGATCATGAACGCACGGGGTTAGAAAAACGACCTGGAGCAGAATTTGTTTCCCCGAATGGGTAACGCTACCAAAGTGAACGGGGGACATTATGTGTGTATATATTTAAATATATATAGTGTCAGCAGCAGCCGGATGATAAATGCAGAAACGCTGTCTTATATTTTCCTATTTGAGCGCCATATATTCAATGCACCGCTGTCAATGGAGGACGCAAACATGACAGCGTTTTTTTTCCCTCCTCTGTGGTCACGTGGTCCAGCGCGCTACTTGATGGAAAAATACTGGATTTGGTGTGTAGCGGAGACAGTACACAGCCCAGTAAAGTCATTCTGAGAGGATATTTCGAAGGGCGTTTTGAATGTTTACCCAGCAACACTATCTACCGCTCATTCTTTATGTTTCTTAGAAACCTGTAAGACTCGCTTTTTATTATTATTATGATGATGATGTCAAAGTAGTCAGAGGTGGGATGTAATATCTATTTTTAAAGTCCAAGTCGGACTGAGATGCACGTCAGTCAGTGAAATTGCGCAAACTGCAAGAAAATCCATTACCAGTCGGGTTGTTTCAGAGTTGCACGCTGCTCATGAGAAGCGTACGTGTTATGTTATAGTGCATGTCATGATGCAGTACAAGGGGAACTGACTGCACACAACTTACAGTGTAATGTCAAAGCTATTCCTATTAATGAAAAGTTTTTTTTCTTTTTGCATATTTTCCACGTCGAAAATAAGTTATGTTATTTCACCTGTTCTGCCAGTGTGCCAATGGCGTCCCAGTGTCCTTGGATCAGCCTCACACCTCAGACAGTTGGCCTATATCCGAGCCTTTGTTATTAACAAACAAGATTTCAAAGCCTATTATCTATGTGTGGAGTCATGCACGCCATTTGCTTTGCCCTCCGTCCTGTCACAGAGTGCCTGACCCTCAGGAGGACAGGAGGTGCACATTTCTAGATACAAACAGGTCATCCTGCTTTTTGGGAATGTAATAGACTAGGCAAAGCTATCTGAAGTCCAATTTATATTATGTGTAAGGTAAGACATGTTAACATTGGGATATGCTTTAACTGTGGTGGCTTATCATTTACATATAGTGCATGCACATAGTTGTCCACCCTTGTGAGTTTGACAGTTGTAATATATATGCAAACAAATAAGTAAGTATGATAGACTGCTATTTTTAATGCCCAACAGGAAAGTGTAAGTGCAAATCAGCAAACCTCCAAGTAGGTGTGTGACCTCTGCAGGAAAAAGTGTCAGGTACAATTTACAGCGAAGCCTCAGATATTGAAAAATGGATCTAAACCCATACCACAGCTGAAGGCTGATTTTTTTTATTTATTTATTTTCCATAAAGCCAGAAAAGCTTTTTTTTTTAAACATCAGCCGTGTCTTCACTGTAGGGTCCACCAGTGCCCTTATCATAGAAAGTAGGCCACACTGTTTAAAGTTTATGTCACTCTGATATCATTAAAAATAGATGTAGTACTATGAAAATCCTCATCGTGTCATTCATTTTCCCACCCTACATGAGCCCAGCTGCCCGCAGGGCCTCACTGTCCACACAAATGAGGTTCTCTGGTAGAGCGGTGCTGGAATTTATTTTCAAACATGTGTGAAGTTTGGAGGTAACCAAGCTCGATCAGGCACAGGCTGGTTAAAGCTTGTTCTCTCTGGCTGGAGCCTAGTAGGCCATTTACATATATTATCGTTGCACCACACTAGTGGGCTGACCTCTATGTGGCAATCAACTTAAAAAAAAAAACATATTGAAAGTTGTTGTGCTGGCTCATACTCCTCTTGTCCCAGTGCCCGAATGGTCAGCTTTGGCATGCAGGTCTATGATGGGAAAAGGAGAAATGAAAAGTGGTGCATAATTTCAGGGTATTATTGCGCAATGATCCCAGTGTGACAGAAAAAGTCAACTTGTCAACACTGTGGGCTGTTTAAACAATGCGTTTTACTTGCTTGTACCAGCTGCTGGTCGGTACAGGAAACTAATCTGTGCTACAGAGAATAAAAACACTCATTGTTTTTTGATTAGCCTCTGACTCTACCCCATGTTAAAGTCAGGACCTTATAAACAATTAATAGCGCCATCTCCTGCTGTAGAAGTGTTTCACACTCCTGCGTCTAAGATGTGATTTTGGAGTGCCATCTGCTGGAGAAATGGCTGCTTCTTTTTTATTTTGCTATCGCTGAGATCAAATCTCAAAGCAGTATTTCGATTTCCATTGTATTTGCAATATTGAGGTATTATAATTTTCTGAGCTTTGTCCACAGTCTTACAAATTTGGATCTTGGGTGTCATTTTAATGAGCTGTAGAAAGTCTGATGGTCTCTTAAAGTGTGTGTGTTGGTTATCTGGGTTACCAAAAAATTCTGGGTTCCAAACCAAAGTTAACTTATCAAATTGAAGCTTAAATCAGTGCTCATGTGGAGACCTTTGCTGTAGGCAATACACATAGATATTTTGTTTCTAAATCTATGCTTAAGTTTTTAGTTTTAAATGCAAAAAACAAAGATTTAACATCTCTAAAGCACATAACAGAGGATGAAGAACCCCTCATTT
>NW_024583017.1:58769-60746 GCF_018398535.1 Haplochromis burtoni
TATATTTTGTTGCAGCTTTTTACTGAGACATGTCCAAACAAAACTGGAAACACAGTGTATAAGACTATTCTAATAAGCTTGAAAGTCTTGAAACTTGAACTCCATCAAGTTTAACAAGCTCTCAAACACCACTGGTTGACAGAGCCTGTACCATGTTTTACAGATGGCAGTAGATACTCCCTGCTGTACCTCTAAGACCTATTTCCACTGATTTTCAGTCCAATTTTTGTGCAGTTTAGCATACCTCAGCCTTTGACATGACTTTTGGAAAATGTCCATCTGATGTAGATAGGCCTGACATTTCTTTCTTTTTTTTTGACCTCCACTTTCCTAAAAAACAATTTAAGCAAAAAATGCACATTGTGCCCAGATAGACCGGGTTTTTGACTAACAGCTCTTTGGGAAGCACCTTATCACTTGATCATTAACAGAAATATCTAATCAGCCAATCACGGCAGCAACTCAAGGGGGGGTAAGTTTTCGGACATTGCTCACTTACTGGAATTTTTCCACACGACCACAGAGAATGGTAAGAAAAAGAGAAAATATCCAGTGAGCAGCAGTTGTTGTCGAAGGTCAGAGGAAAATGGCAACATTGCTTTGAGTTACTAGGATGGTAAAAGTAACTGAAATAACTGCTTGTTACACCCAAGGTATGAAGACAGAATCTTGAACACAACATGCTGAACCTTGAAGCAGATGAGCACACTGGGTGCTATGCATGTCAGCTAAAATCAGAAAACTGAGGCTACACAGGCTCACCAGACCTGGACAACAGAAGATGGGAAAATCATCGCTTGTTCTGATGACTGTCGATTTCTGCTGCAACATTCAGATATTAGAGTCAGAATTTGGCATAAAAAATGGAAACATGGATCCATCCTACCTTGTATCAAGAGTTCAGGCTGGTGGTGGTTGTATAAAGTTGTTGGGGAATTTTTTTAAACACATTTTTGGTCTCTTAGTACCCACTGAACATAACTTGAATTCCAGAGCCTGTCTGATTGTTTTTGCTTACAACGTATGTTCTTTTATGTTCTCATCTTCTGACGGCTGCTTCCAACAGGATAACACACTCAAATAATCTCAAACTGGTTTCTTGAACATGACAATGAGATCTCTGTATTCAGATGGCCTCCACAATCACCACATCCCAATCCAATGGAGCAACTTTGGGATGTGGTGGAACGCTGAAAAAACAAACCAAAAATCCTACAGAAAAATCAAAATAGGGAACTTGATTTAATAGATTTTTTAATATATTTTCACATAACCAAGCTTATTGTTAAAGAGAACATAATGCATTCCTTACCTCAGTGTGTGATGTCAGATAAGCATGATATACTTCTGTATTGTTATATTTTAGTATGTGAGTAGGTGTGAGGTCAAGATAAGCACTGAGTTAACGTCTAACCTCTCCCCGACTACTTACAGAAAGAGGAAGTACTATGTAAACTTACTTTCACTATAAATAAAGAACCAAGCCTGCACTCGGTGTGTGTGTCTTCCCAGAGACATTTCACCCGTGCGCACGTATCTAATACTCTCTGAGTCGGTCTGCAGTGTCTTATTTCTCTTACTTGTGTTTGAACAAATGTCAACCCCTGACACCCTCAACTTTTGATTTACATATTACAGATATGACTTTGCATGATTAAACAAAAGATTAGGCAACTTGAATTTTCTTGTTCAGCTTTTTACAATTTTTTTTAGAATTCTGAGAAAAACAAAACAAAAGACATCCTCATTTTTTCCAGTGTCCATAATCCTCCACTATAAATAGTGCATGCATACTGAAAGCTAAATTGTGTGTGTATCCATAAACTTTCATTTCAAATGAACACTAACTACAGTTAACATGAACTCAAATTTCACTAACAATCAGTTTTGGGTTGTGCTTAGACTTCTGTGCAACTCAGAAATCCTTCTTCTACAGTTAATAATGATTTAGGGCAACTATAGAATGAGGGTTTGGGG